>NC_086444.1:1129111027-1129411027 GCF_028390025.1 Pseudophryne corroboree | reverse complement strand
TCTGCCTGTCAATCAGGCAGAGGCGATCATAGCGCAGTTCTGACCCGATCGCTACGCTGCAAAAAACTGCAGGGTGCGATCGGGTCAGAATGACCCCCTATATACGGAGCCTTCACAAGAGATAAAGTGGACGGAGATAAAGTACCAACCAACCACCTCCGAATTGTTATTTTTGAAACACAGCCTGTAACATGACAGTTAGGAGCTGATTGGCTGGTACTTTATCTCTGATCTCTGTCCACTTTATCTCTCTCCAAGGCTTAGTACATAAACTCCTAGGTCCCAGTTTGGTGAGGAGCCTTATACTTCTGCACAGATCCTCGTTGTGACATGCTCTGTATTGTGTGGCTAGCAATGGCAATGCCTGTAAAATGATAACCTGTGTGCAATGTTTCTAGCTATGGGCCTTACTGTGAAATAGGATACCAGCTAAGGGGGGGTCTCTATACAATATTCTGATTTGGATGTTCTATTACAAGACATCTTCTTATGAGGTGTGCTTTTGGTGATCTGTAAATCTTATAACTCAATTGTGAGCATTCACTCAATAGCAATACAATGAATGGCACCCTGCAACCTAGAGGTCCTCACTGTGCATCGGCAGGGGACTCCGGTCACTCCGTTTCTTCATAGCCCTGGTCATGATGTCACATGCGTGGGTGGACAGGGCAGGTACAGGTCACATTATCACCCTGCTACTGCCCTGCTTACAGCAGATGACTGTTGTAAGATTTCTCAAAGTCCTAGCTTATGTATGGGGTCTCCATCTTCTGCTGTCCCTCCTTGTGCCAACTGTGCCGTCACCAGTAAGAAAAATGCCAGTCCCGAATGGCTGCTTTATGACTGGTGGACAATAATGTTGCTGCCTTATATTACTCACAACCACTTTACCCAGCAGAAACCACAACTGTTATTCCTAGACCTTATGCATGAAGTTTCTTCACACCTCATGCAGAGCCAGCCCTAGGCATAGGCAGATGCCTAGGGCATTTGGCATGCCTACGGGCACAAGCGGCTTCTACTGATTAAAATGATATGTGGCATGCCAATATTCTGTGTGTGGCTGTGGCTGTGGCTGTATCTGCATACGAAATGTTACGTTACAGTTTGTTCCTGGAAATCACTGTAACGCAGCATTTCGTATGCAGATACAGCCACAGTGTATGTTTATAAGGATATTAATAATGTGTGTCATATGTGTAAGGGGCATTACTGTGTGGGATTATGTGTATAAATGCATTACAGGTTAAGTATCCCATATCCAAATATTCCAAAATACGGAATTTTTTGAGTGAGACTAATATAGTGAAACCTTTGTTTTCTGATGGCTCATTGTATACAAACTTTGTTTAATACACAAAGTTATTAAACATATTGTATCAAATGACCTTCATGCTGTGTGTATAAGGTGTATATGAAACATAAATGAATTATGTGTATGTACACAAACTTTGTTTAATGCACAAAGTTAATAAAAATATTGGCTAAAATTACCTTCAGGCTGTGTGTATAAGGTGTATATGAAACATAAATGCATTAGTGTCACAACTGAGGGCCTGAGCTGACGGGAGGCAGCCTCAGTTGTAGGGGCTGAGATGTACCGGAACCTGGGAGGTTGTATCAGACCCCTGGACATGTAAGTAACATGAATAATAACTGCCCGAAGGCGTGACCACGACAACTTGGATAAAAGTCAATGATGTTTATTATGACAACTCCGCAACACAGCAGCAGTAAAAGAAAACGTAAAAGTCAGCAAAGAATAAATACAGTTCCTGGGTACTACAGGATGGCAGGAGCCACAGGGCACTGGTAGTGTGAGATAGTTCTTATGATCTTCTAGATGGAAAGTCCTTACCAGGCCCGACTGTAGCAATGGAGATAACCCAGGATTGTGCCAGCTGGTGTTCCAGGAAAAGCTGGGTTGCTGAAGATAAAACAGCTGCTGTGGATACTGGCTGGAACCAGACTGTTGTTAGCACGGAGTGGATACTGGCTGGAACCAGTTAAATAATAAATGAACTTGGGAGCGATGAAATATGAACTGAAATGTAGAACTTGAGAGCGGAGAAATAATAATACCGGTGGAGAGTGGTAAAGTGTAGAAAGGACACCGGCCCTTTAAGGGAAGCTGTACTCTGCTGGAAGCTGAGCTGGAAGCAGGTAATGTTGTAGCTGGAAACAGATGAATCCACAATGGATTGGAGAGTCAGGCTACACCGCAGGTGGAATGCTGGTGCGGGTCTCTATGGTGGAAGTCTTGAGACAGGAGCTGGAACCTGGAAGACAATCACAGGAGAGAGACAAACAGGAACTAGGTTTGACAACCAAAGCACTGACGCCTTCCTTGCTCAGGCACAGTGTATTTATACCTGCAGCAAGGAAGGGATTGGCTAGGCAATTATGCAGATTAACAATACTGACAACAGATTGGAGGAAATGATCAGCTGACAGAATCCAAGATGGCTGCGCCCATGCAGACACTTGGAGGGAAGTTTGGTTTGTAATCCATGTGGTAATGAAAACAGTAATGGCGGCGCCGGCCACTGGAGACAGGAGACGCCAAGCTGACAAGTGCACATCCAACCACGCGGACACAGCGGAGGCCGCGGCTGACGTAATCGCCACTCTGACACTCTGCATGCAGAAGCTCAGGGACGGCGGCGGAGGCCGCGGGAGACGCCATGCCAGATGTAATAAGGCGTTACTGTGACAGCGTCTCAGAGAGACAGGAGAGGATGCAGGAATGTGAACATTAGGATAACAGATGGGATCCGGTCCTGGAGCGCTGAGCCAGCCTTAGGAGGCATCTGATGGGTAAGAAATGGCGTCCAGATACCCGGATCGTGACAGCACCCCCCCCCCCCTTTAGGAGTGGCCCCAGGACACTTCTTTGGCTTTTGAGGAAACTTGGAATGGAATCTCCGGACCAAGGCAGGAGCATGGACATCAGAAGCATTGGTCCATGAACGTTCCTCAGGGCCGTAACCCTTCCAGTCAATAAGATACTGTAGTTGACCGTAACGGTGACGTGAGTCCAGGATCTTGGCCACTTCATACTCAACGCCTCGTTGAGTTTGGACTTTCGGAGTTGGAGGAAGTGAGGAATGAAACCGATTCAAGATCAGCGGTTTCAACAGGGAAACATGGAATGTCCAGGGTATTTTTAAGAAAGGAGGTAACTGGAGTCTGTAAGCAACAGGATTGATGACTTGATCAATTTTAAAAGGACCGATGAAGCGAGGTGCAAACTTCATACTGGGAACTCTCAACCTCAAATTCTTCGTGGATAACCATACCCAATCACCCACCTTGAGAGCAGGAACTGCTCGACGCTTCTTATCCGCAAACTTCTTGTACCTGAACGATGCCTTGAGCAGAGCTGATCGTACGCTCTTCCAGATATTGGCAAACTGATGCAAGGTGATATCCACTGCGGGAACAGAAGTTGCTGGAAGCGGTTGGAACTCAGGGACTTTAGGGTGGAATCCAAAGTTGGTGAAGAATGGTGTTGAAGAAGATGAAGAATGATACTGGTTGTTATGACAGAACTCGGCCCAGGGAAGTAATTGAACCCAGTCATCTTGAGAGGAGGACACATAGATGCGGAGGAAGAACTCCAAGTCCTGATTCACCCTCTCAGTTTGACCATTGGTCTGAGGATGGTAAGCCGTGGAAAACTTTAGCTTGACTTGGAGGACTTGACATAAACTTCGCCAGAATTTGGCTGTGAATTGAACTCCTCGATCTGAGATAATTTCCTCTGGAAGACCGTGGAGTCGGAAGATCTCTTGTATGAATACTTGAGCCAACTTGGAAGCTGACGGAAGACCGGTGAGAGGAATGAAGTGTGCCATCTTGGTGAACCGGTCAACTACCACCCAGATGGTATTGAACTTGTTGCACATGGGCAAATCTGTAATAAAATCCATCGACAAATGGGTCCATGGTCGACGGGGAACAGATAGTGGAACCAGTTGCCCCGCAGGCGACTGGCGGGATACTTTATGTTGGGCACACTTTGGGCAAGATGCAATAAACTCCAAAACGTCCTTTTTCAGAGTTGGCCACCAATAGGACCTAGAGATTAACTCCAGGGTTTTTTGGATACCTGTATGTCCGGCAAAGCAGGAAGCATGGGCCCAATGCATGAGCTTCTTCCTTAGTGTCGGCTTCACAAAACTTTTCCCTGATGGGGGCGTAGAGTCCATCCCTACCGTGGAGAATGCCAACGGATTTATAATAGGATGCTTGTCTGAAGACTCTGACTCATTTTCTTGCTCCCATGAGCGGGAAAGGGCATCGGCCTTGCGATTCTGAGAGCCCGGACAGAACTGGAGTTTAAAGTCGAATCTGGAAAAGAAAAGTGCCCATCTGGCCTGACGAGGGTTGAGACATTGTGCGCCTTTTAGATATAGAAGGTTCTTGTGGTCTGTAAGTATGGTGATTGAATGAGAAGCTCCCTCCAACAGATATCTCCACTCCTCTAGAGCGAGCTTGATGGCTAGCAACTCCTGGTCGCCAATGGCATAGTTGCGCTCCGCTGGGGAGAACTTCCGGGAGAAGAAACTGCAAGGATGTAAATGGCCATCTTTAGCCCTCTGAGATAACACCGCTCCTACTCCAACGGAGGAGGCATCCACCTCTAAGATGAAAGGAGAGTCGATGTCAGGTTGTTTCAGGACAGGCGCAGAGATGAACCTCTGTTTCAAAAGATGAAAAGCTTGCATGGCTTCTTCAGACCACTTGGACGGGTTAGCACCCTTCTTGGTGAAAGCAGTAATAGGCGCCACAATGGTGGAAAAGTCTCGTATAAACTTTCGGTAATAATTGGCGAACCCTAAGAACCTCTGGACCCCTTTGAGGGTTAAGGGTACCGGCCAATTCTGGATTGCTTGTAGTTTCTCAGGATCCATCTCTAGTCCGGAACCGGACACAATGTACCCTAGAAACGGAATGGACTTGACTTCAAAGACGCACTTCTCTAATTTGCAGTAGAGATGATTGACACGGAGACGGGACAGAACCTCCTTTACCCAAAAACGATGTTCCTCTAAATTGTTGGCAAAAATGAGGATATCATCTAGATAGACCACGACATGACGGTATAGAATGTCTCTGAAGATCTCATTGACGAAATGCTGGAAGACAGCTGGAGCATTGCTCAATCCGAAGGGCATGACGAGGTACTCATAATGTCCGTCACGGGTGTTAAATGCGGTCTTCCACTCGTCACCCTCACGGATCCGGATGAGATTGTATGCACCTCTCAAGTCCAGCTTTGTAAAGATGGTAGCTCCGCTAACTCTGTCAAAGAGCTCAGTAATCAGGGGTAAAGGATAGCGGTTCTTGATGGTAATGTCGTTCAAACCTCTGTAGTCGATGCACGGCCGCAGACCACCATCTTTCTTTTTTACAAAGAAGAAGCCTGCGCCGGCTGGAGAAGAAGAAGGTCGAATGAACCCCTTTGCTAGGTTCTCTTTAATGTATTCCTCCATAGAATGCGTCTCAGGCAGAGACAACGGATAAGTTCGGCCTCGAGGTGGAACCTTCCCTGGAACGAGATCAATCGGGCAGTCCCATTCTCTATGAGGAGGAAGGATATCAGCAGAAGCTTTACTGAACACATCCGTGAAATCTTGATATGGAGGAGGTGGAACATCAGACGACCTGGGGGAGGAAGAACAGACAGGCAACACTTTAAACAAACATGTCTCAGCACAGGAGGAACCCCATGCCAGAATTTGCGTAGTCGTCCAATCAATTGTAGGATTGTGAAGACGGAGCCACGGAAGGCCCAGGACCACAGGATGTGTGGCTCTTGGAATCACTAAAAGTGAAATAAGTTCGGAATGAAGAACTCCCACTCTCAGACGAACTGGTAGAGTCCTTAGAGCAATAACTGTATCAAAAATTTTACTGCCATCCACGGCAGTTAAGGAAAAGGAGGAAGGAAGTCTCTCGGTGGGTAGGGACCACCGTTTAACATAGGCTTCGGTAATAAAGTTCCCAGCTGCTCCGGAATCCAGGAGGGCAATGACGTTCTGATAACGTTGAGCAACTTGAAGCGAGACTGGGAGATTACAATCTTGAGGGGATGGAGAGGAGATCATTACTCCTAGCCGGCCCTCTCCTTGGCGAGCTAGGGTCTGGAGTCCCGGACGTTTGGGACAGGCATTAATGGTGTGAGATGGAGCTGCACAATAGAGACAGAGAGACTCGGAGAGACGTCTTCGGCGCTCAGCAGGAGTTAAACGGGAACGGCCAAGTTGCATGGGCTCATCTTTAGATGGTGACAGTTGACGAGGAGGAGGAGCAGAAGATTTTGGAGCAGATGATCTTCCACGCTCAGTTGCTCTCTCTCTGAAACGTAAATCAACTTTCGTGCAGAGTGAGATTAGCTCATCTAACTTAGAAGGTAAGTCTCTGGTAGCTAACTCATCTTTAATACGCTCAGATAAGCCATGCCAGAATGCAGCATACAGGGCCTCGTCGTTCCATGCCAGTTCGGATGCCAGGATCTGGAACTGTATCAGATATTGTCCTACAGTACGTGACCCCTGGCGTAAACGGAGAATCTCGGATGAAGCTGAGGTTACCTGGCCTGGCTCGTCGAAGATGCGCCTGAATGTTGACACGAAGGCAGTGTAGGAAGATAGCAGGGTGTCGGACCTCTCCCATAACGGTGATGCCCAATCAAGGGCTGAGCCACTGAGAAGAGAAATAATGTAGGCAATTTTTGTACGGTCACTGGGAAAATTGCCAGGTTGTAGCTCAAACTGAATCTCACACTGGTTGAGAAATCCCCTGCAGAATCTTGGAGATCCGTAAAATTTTGCTGGCGTTGGAAGATGAAGACGTGGAGCAGAAATGGGTAAGGTGGGTGGGGTTATAGCTGGAGTCACTGTGGTTGACGCACCAGACGCGCCTGATCCACGGAGAGTTGTCTGAATCCCATCCAGCCGAGTAGAGAGATCCTGGAGACAGCGGATGATGTGGCCCTGTGCAGCCTCCTGATGTTCTAGTCGGGCTGCCAGTTCTTGCATCGGCCTGGCCGCTTGATCCTGGTCTCCGGCTGGATTCATTAGGTCAGTGCTTACTGTCACAACTGAGGGCCTGAGCTGACGGGAGGCAGCCTCAGTTGTAGGGGCTGAGATGTACCGGAACCTGGGAGGTTGTATCAGACCCCTGGACATGTAAGTAACATGAATAATAACTGCCCGAAGGCGTGACCACGACAACTTGGATAAAAGTCAATGATGTTTATTATGACAACTCCGCAACACAGCAGCAGTAAAAGAAAACGTAAAAGTCAGCAAAGAATAAATACAGTTCCTGGGTACTACAGGATGGCAGGAGCCACAGGGCACTGGTAGTGTGAGATAGTTCTTATGATCTTCTAGATGGAAAGTCCTTACCAGGCCCGACTGTAGCAATGGAGATAACCCAGGATTGTGCCAGCTGGTGTTCCAGGAAAAGCTGGGTTGCTGAAGATAAAACAGCTGCTGTGGATACTGGCTGGAACCAGACTGTTGTTAGCACGGAGTGGATACTGGCTGGAACCAGTTAAATAATAAATGAACTTGGGAGCGATGAAATATGAACTGAAATGTAGAACTTGAGAGCGGAGAAATAATAATACCGGTGGAGAGTGGTAAAGTGTAGAAAGGACACCGGCCCTTTAAGGGAAGCTGTACTCTGCTGGAAGCTGAGCTGGAAGCAGGTAATGTTGTAGCTGGAAACAGATGAATCCACAATGGATTGGAGAGTCAGGCTACACCGCAGGTGGAATGCTGGTGCGGGTCTCTATGGTGGAAGTCTTGAGACAGGAGCTGGAACCTGGAAGACAATCACAGGAGAGAGACAAACAGGAACTAGGTTTGACAACCAAAGCACTGACGCCTTCCTTGCTCAGGCACAGTGTATTTATACCTGCAGCAAGGAAGGGATTGGCTAGGCAATTATGCAGATTAACAATACTGACAACAGATTGGAGGAAATGATCAGCTGACAGAATCCAAGATGGCTGCGCCCATGCAGACACTTGGAGGGAAGTTTGGTTTGTAATCCATGTGGTAATGAAAACAGTAATGGCGGCGCCGGCCACTGGAGACAGGAGACGCCAAGCTGACAAGTGCACATCCAACCACGCGGACACAGCGGAGGCCGCGGCTGACGTAATCGCCACTCTGACACTCTGCATGCAGAAGCTCAGGGACGGCGGCGGAGGCCGCGGGAGACGCCATGCCAGATGTAATAAGGCGTTACTGTGACAGCGTCTCAGAGAGACAGGAGAGGATGCAGGAATGTGAACATTAGGATAACAGATGGGATCCGGTCCTGGAGCGCTGAGCCAGCCTTAGGAGGCATCTGATGGGTAAGAAATGGCGTCCAGATACCCGGATCGTGACAATTAGACTTAGGTCCCATCACCATGATATCTCATTAGGGTATGCAATTATTCCAAAATACGGAAAAATCTGATATCCAAAATACTTCTAGTCCCAAGCATGTTGGATATGGGATACTCAACATGTACTAATGTGAAACATAGAAACATAGAATTTGACGGCAGATAAGACCCACTTGGCCCATCTAGTCTGCCCCTTTTTTTTTATCCTTTAGGCAATCTCAACCCTTTTTGAACCTTAATTCTTTGTAAGGATATTCATATGCCTATCCCAAGCATGTTTAAATTGCTCTACCGTCTTAGCCTCTACCACCTCTGATGGGAGACTATTCCACTTATCCACTACCCTTTCTGTGAAGTAATTTTTCCTTAAATTTCCCCTGAACCTCCCCCCCTCCAGTCTCAGTGTATGTCCTCGAGTTCTAATATTTCTCTTCCTTTGAAGAATATTTCCCTCCTGAACTTTGTTAAGACCCCTGATATATTTGAAAGTTTCTTTCATGTCCCCCCTTTCCCTTCTCTCCTCCAAACTATACATGTTAAGATCTTTTAGCCTTTCCGGGTATGTTTTGTGATGTAGGCCGTGCACCATTTTAGTTGCCCTTCTTTGTACACTCTCTAATGTATTTATATCCTTCTGGAGATATGATCTACAGAACAGGACACAGTATTCCTGATGGGGCCGCACCAATGACCTATACAGTGGCATTATCACTTATTTTTTACTACTACTGATTCCTCTCCCTATGCAACCAAGCATCTGACTTGCCTTTCTCATTGCTTTGTTGCATTGCTTTCCTGCCTTCAAGTCACTTGAAATAGTGACTCCTAAATCCCTTTCCTCCTCAGTAGTTTCCATTATAGTACCCTTGATACTATATTTAGCCTTTGGGTTTTTGAGACCCAAGTGCATGATTTTGCATTTTTTAGCATTAAACTGTAGTTGCCACGTTCTTGACCATTTCTCAAGCCTACCTAGGTCATCAATCATTTGTTTTACCCCTCCCGGTGTGTCTACCCTGTTGCATATCTTTGTATCATCTGCAAAAAAGCATACCTTCCCTTCAATACCATCTGCAATGTCACCAACAGAGATATTAAAGAGAACTGGACCAAGTACAGATCCCTGGGGTACTCCACTGGTAATATTTCCCTCCATAGATTGAACTCCATTAACTACAACTGTCTGTTTTCCTATCCTGCAACCAGGCTCTTATCCATTTAACTGTTTTATAATCCACCCCCACGCTTTCAAGTTTATTTAGCAGTTTAGCCCCCTTTATCTACTGACTGGGCCATTTTCTCCTCAGCTTCTGCCTTTGCACGTCTGATCACTTTCTTAGCATCCTTCCGTCTGTCAAGATACACCTCTTTGTCATTATTATTTTGAGTCTGTTTGTATTTCCTAAAAGCCATCTTTTTTGCTTTCACACTAGTTGATACTTCTTTTGTGAACCACACTGGCTTCCTTTTCCTGGTGCTTTTCCTAACCCTTTTGATACAAAGGTCAGTTGCACTTAGTATTGCACTTTCCAGTTTTTCCCACCTCTCCTGCACTCCTTCCAAGTTCCTCCAGTCTGCCAATAAATCACTTAAACATCTCCCCATTTTTGCAAAGTCAGCATTTCTAAAATCCAACACCTTTGTTTTTGTGTGACAGAAGTAGGATCCTGTCGTTATACTAAACCATACTGCTTGATGATCACTGGATCCCAGGTGCTCACCCACATATATGTCGGATATTCTATCACCATTTGTAAGAATTAAATCTAATATTGAGTATTTGCGAGTGGGCTCCCTCACCAATTGCTTGAGAGATGCTCCCTGTATGGAATGTAGAAATTTGCCACTTGTAGCTGAACTTGCAGAAGACCCCTCCCAATTTACATCAGGTAAATTAAAGTCTCCCATGATTATGACTTCTCCCTTTAAAGCCATTTTAGTGATGTCCAACAATAGGTTCCTGTCCAAATCCTGCCCCTGGCCTGGTGGTCTATAGATCAGCCCAATAGGAATAACGTCCTTCTCCCCGGTTTCTATGGTGACCCAAAGGGCCTCAGTTTTGTCTTCAGTATTTTGTTTTAAAGTAGCATTTATGCTTTTTTTCACATACATTGCTACCCCTCCTCCTATTCTTCCTATTCTATCCTTCCTAAATACATTGTATCCTGGTATAGTTATGTCCCAGTCATGATTTTTATTGCACCATGACTCTGTAATTGCCACAAAATCCAGGTTATCCCTTGTCATTATCGCAATTAGCTCTGGAATTTTGTCTACTTAGCTCCTAGCATTTGCACACATAGCTTTAAGAATTTTCTCTGTGCATTTGTTATTAGTAGCCATGTCCAGACTGTACAAAATAAATGACAAGTTTAAAGTTGAAATTACCTGTTTGGGGATGTTGCTCAGTGTTTGTAATATATATATATATTTTTTTACTAATCAGGAATCACACTGTGTCCTTTACACCATGAATACACCTCCCTAAATGTAAAGATATAGTACACCTGACCACAATGGCCAAATAATCAAAAGAGGTAAACACCAGAGAGCATGCAATAATAAACTATGTTTCACTGTGCAACTTCCCTACACATGCAATGCCAATTACAAGCCAATCATTACATCAAAACACATACATGAGAGCTGTAGTGAACAGTTTGGGGATGTCTTTTCATAGTGTAAAAAGTCAGATAACATTGTTACAGGTGAGAATTCAGATGGTTTTGGTAAGCTATAGACATAAATTTGAGTAGTTGCGGATGAAGTGGAAAGGTCTTGCAGGGTTCCTATCACAGATTTAAGTTATAAGTGTCAGGGTTACTCAGGCTGGGGTAGTTTGATGTGTAGAGGAATTGGACTCACATTTGTGTGAAAGCTGTCCTTTAGTGGTCCAGATTGTGGAATGATTGTTGTCCCTCTGTTTTCCTTCGGTTTAACGTTGGTGTAACGTTGCATTATGTGTATAAGGTGCTCTACTGTGTGGCGTAACGTACAGAAAGGGCACTACTATGTGGTCTAATGTGAATAAAGAGCAATATGGTGTTGTGTAATGTGAATAAGGAGCAATACTGTGTGATGTAACGTGAATAAGGTACACTATTGATGAAAAAATATGAGTAACGTTGCATTACTGTGTGGCATAATTTGAATTGGGGGTACTATTGTGTGGCCATGCCCCTTCCCAGCAAGAACTCGCCCCTTTTTGGGCTGTGCGCCGAATGTGTGCACTGTTCCTATTTAAAATATAGGGGGTAGGAGCACCTAAATGAGGACTGCTATGGGTGAGGGATGATGGTGCTGGGAAAGGGTGCAGGGTCAGAGGCAGAACTAGCGGCGGTGCTAGGGGGCACCAGACAAAATCTTGCCTAGGGCATCATATTGGTTAGGGCCTGCTCTGACCTCATGGATTGTAAACTCATTTGGGTAGATGCGGCTATACCTATTACTTTATGCAATTCTGTCTATACTGTTTGTGTCATGATCCCTGCAATGCACCGCGCTGTGTAATATGTCAGTGGTTAATAAATGAAAGATGATAAAAATAATGAGCATATATTGGCATGTCATCACGGTACGCAGAGCAATGTGTATAGAGCAGAGGGAAATATAAAACTTTTCCACAAGATATTAACTTCATTAGGATTCTGCAAACACTGCACATGTACAGGGTTGTCATTAGATGGCTCCGATGATTAAGGGCCATAGGGGAAGATGTATCAACCCTTGGAAAGAGCTAACGTTGAGAGAGACTAATTACCAGCCAATCAGCTTCTAAATGTAATTTTACAGGAAGATCTGCCAAAAGTCATATATGCATTTGTATCATCTCGATTAGACTACTGCAATGCCCTCTACCTTGGTCTCCCAGCAAAATAATTGTACCACTTACAGCTGGTACAAAACACAGCTGCCAGGCTGTTAACCAACCAGCCCCGATTACACCCACTCCCTCCACCGGGTACTTCTAAGATGGCAAATCGTTTTCAAGATTGGCTTACTCACTTTCAAAGTCCTACATGACCAGGGCCCAAAAATACCTGAAGAAGCTTCTGATTCCATACTGTCCTACTCCATTACTGTGACCTGTAGATGAAGGATGTTTAACAGTACCTAGAATCTCCCATAATTCATCTGGGGTCGAGCTTTTAGCCATGCGGCTCCGACTCTATGGAACTCACTTCCCCGCGCAGTTGGAGAAGACCCCCACTCTAGAATACTTCAGAAACAGACTCAAGACTTTCCTGTTTACTCAGCATTTCTGTAATGTCCCTTTATTACCTCCATGCTCTCTGTATTTTATAAAAAGCTTTTCT
Organism: Pseudophryne corroboree; assembly: GCF_028390025.1. Classification (NCBI taxonomy): domain Eukaryota; kingdom Metazoa; phylum Chordata; class Amphibia; order Anura; family Myobatrachidae; genus Pseudophryne; species Pseudophryne corroboree. The sequence continues at coordinate 1,129,398,298 of NC_086444.1, read as the reverse complement.
GTACTTCATTGTTTCTGTACTGTATTATGGGGTTCATTTCGACCTGATCGCACGCTGCCGTTTTTCGCAGCACAGCGATCAGGTCACTACTGCACATGCGTATGCACCGCAATGAGCAGGCGAGTTGCACGGGTACAAAGCGGATCGTTACTGGGCGATGGATTGTACGAAGAGTCCATTCGCACAGCCGATCGCAAGGAGATTGACAGGAAGAAGGCGTTTATGGGTGTCAACTGACCGTTTTCTGGGAGTGGTTGGAAAAACGGAGGCGTGTCCAAGCGTTTGCAGGGCGGGTGTCTGACGTCAATTCCAGGACCGGACAGGCTGAAGTGATCGCAGCGGCTGAGTAAGTTCAGACCTTCTCAGAAACTGCACAAACTATTTTTGTACTGCTCGGCTGCACAGGCGTTCGCACACTTTCACAGCTAAAATACACTCCCCTGTGGGCGGCGACTATGCGTTCGCACGGCTTCTAAAAACAGCTAGCGAGCGATCAACTCGGAATGACCCCCTATATTCATTTTATCTGTTAAGCTCCTTAAGTCCTATTCGAGAAAGCATGCTATATAAATAAAATGATTATTATTATTCCATAATCTCTGTCTCCACTTTATCTCTCCAAGGTTTGATACATCTACTCCATTCCATTGTCATGTGTGAGGGTGTAGCTATTCCCTTTGGGGGTTCTCTAGATGACGTGCTGAGGAGGGAATGGCCACACCATCTGAGGGGTGTAGTTAGGTGTCGCTTACACTCCCATGGCTCTCAGAGAGGCCGAGGCCAAAGTACTTTGTAACTCTCCCTCTTGATGCCTCTACACGTGCTGCAGGGAACATGAGGCATTTGACCTTAAGTGAAACATAACCATTCTTCCTTGGCAGTGCCTTGGTCTGGTACCTAAAATCTGAGTAGGGGCATGAACAGGCCACCAGGACTTCTGCACATAACTGGAGAGATAGCATTAACGTGTTAATGTGGCAGTGTAACTTGTTAATGTGGCAGTGATGTGATCAGTCAGTGCCAAGGTCAGAGTGGTTGGGTCAGTAATGGAGGTTGAAGGCGAGGTCAGTTATAGAGCATAGTTCAGTGCATGCAGAATGGCCATGTAAGGTGGTCTTGTAAGACAGATGTTACTGTAAGTAAATTTGGTGACATACTGCAGTAACAACAATCACATGCACATGCCAGAAGTTCATATTTGCTGAGTTTGAGCCCGACCTTGCACACTCAGATCATCAGATCATCATGTTGGTGCAATAGCTGTAGCCTGTAGCCATCTATCAGCACTGACACAAACATTTTAAATTGGCACACAGCTTAAAATGAGACATGTCGCTCCCAAGTCGGGGCATCTAAACAGGTCACCTGTTATTCCAATGTTACATTGCTAAAAATAACATTAATTATTATTATTATTCTTTATTTATATGGCGCTACAAGGGATCCGCAGCGCCCAATTACAGAGTACATACTCAAATGAGCAAACAAGAAAACAGCACTTAAGTTCAAGACAATATAGGACAGGTATAGAAAACCAGGGTTTAGGTGCCATTAGAGGCGGATTGGCCATAGGCTTTACAGGGAAGATTCCCGGTGGGCCGGCGCACCCGTGGGGCCTGCTTTGTTTGAGGACATGTGGTCCTTTTTATAGACATAATGAATAAGATGCAAAATAATTTGCATATATGAAAATGACTTTGCCACTTAGCCTGTGATTGCAGATGATCTAGTGTATGCTCTGTCTGCCTGCTTGGCTGACATGTAAGATTGAGTGAATAGTGATTGGGATACGGTTGGTGTAATAAGCAAGAAAATATATCTTTCTAAAGAATTATATAGTTTCCTAAATTCTGAAGGTGTATCATATAATGTGCTCATAATATTTATTTTTATTTCCTTTTAACTTCCCCGTTGATGCTGGACATCCCCACTATCTGGAAAGTCTTGGGGGGAGGGTGCTGCTGCCATGGCCCATGGCTAGACCTTACACCTCTGGTGCTGCCCATGTGGGGCCACAAGTACAAATTTTTCCAGGGCCGCTTTTTGTTCCCAATCCGCCCCTGGGGGCCATCAAAGGGTGTATGAAGTATAAGAGTGTAAATAAAAAAAGGAAAGGCACATGAGGAAAGAAGTCCCTGCTCTTGCAAGCTTACAATCTGAAAGGTGAGAGTCTAGCAGACCGGGGTGACACACAAGGGGTAGACAGTGAGCATAGACAAGAGGGTTAGGAGGAGAGTTGGCTGGGTTTGGTGGTTAATTACAGGACATTACCCTGCTTATAATGTGATGACAGAAGCAATGTGCGTCTAAATTGCCAAGTGTAAAATGTGTCCCAACAGAAGACACACTATGTTTACTATACAGAGCCGGCCATATATATATGATGCGTCCAGGTAGTATATGTCCCAGCTTTACTTTACTGCCCCCTGCACCCCCCTAATCATCCGGCACATCACACAGCCATCCTTGATAGTGGACAGTTCAGGGAGATTTGGGTGGGGTGTGTTCAAACTGAATCTAAATTGCAGTGTAAAAATAAAGCAGCCAGTATTTACCCTGCACAGAAACACTATAACCCACCCAAATCTCTCTCTGCACATGTTATATCTGCTCCACCTGCAGTGCACATGGTTTTTCTCATTAGAGAACAAATTTGCTGCTGTGATCAGGTCTGAATTAGGCCCTTTGCACGCATAACAAATTTACACATAAGACACTTGGGATACATACGATATCCCGGCGGATGTTATGCCGGCGGTCATATGACCTACACTGGCATCCAAAGCAGAGAATCCCGACAGGGGTCAGGTAAGTATGTTTACCCTCCCTCCTTACCCCCCTAATCATAAACCCCACCTTTCCACAGCCTAACCCTAACCTTCCCGAGCAGGAGTCCCGGCAGAGGTCGATCAGGATTCCGACGTTCGTGATCCCGGCACATCGATCCATGTCGGAATGGGGACGTCGGCATTCCGAGCAGTGTCGGGATTCCGGTGTCAGCAGTCTGACTGCCGGGATGCCGAACGCTGGTATCCTGAACAGATTCCGACAGTTTAGCATAGATGCTATAAAACATTATCAGGTTTCCATCACTCCAAATTCTATTCCTGTTTTATAAATATGTACTATCTGTGCGCGTGCGCGTGTTTATACTGTGTGTATTCATGTGCCCACATTTCAAATTTCCCATGTTACCACTATTAGCTCAGTGCTTTCATTTAGCACAGTGTTATCCTAATATGAAAATAGATTACAACAATAATGGAATAAACAATATAACGATCTATTGCAAATTCCTTATAATCCTTGCACAGATTGCTTAATCCTTTTCTTCAACACAACTTGTTCTCAGTAAAGCTGTCCCATATCATCATACCTTATTTCCCATATATTGTTATATACTTTATTGCGAGTATTATTCATAGTTTCCTAGTATTATCCATAGTTTACTATTATTACCCATATAGGGGAATAATGGAGGGTCTTTGGATGCACAGCCATCATAGTAGTGTACAATGGTGGATTATGATGATCTGGGGCCAAGGACTGCCACCACCTGAGCCTCAACTGTATACATATTATGCAGCTCCCCAAACCCAGCAAATTTGTGGCATGCAGTGTATTGTGTGTTTGACATGCAGCTGGTTTACGTATTTTTGCCGCACACACCCCTCTCCCAATCTGGAGTCACTTTGTGATCACACAATTTTTCTTTTGCCACATGATATCCCCATTCAGGCCCCACCAGGTTTCACGCACCCCCCCTACTCTTGCATTGTCACATATGGCCCCACTTTCTGCCCCCATGCACCACCAACCTCCCATTGTCAAGTAACGTGATAAGAGAAAAACCGTGGGGTGTGCATATGTGAACAGCATCAGAACTGATAGAATAGGGATTGTTCTTGCAGCTCTCACTACCCGCTGAGGGTGTGCTAAATTCTGCTGATACTTGTTTGGATACCAGAAAATTGGGACCTTGCTTGAACAAAGGATAAGTCTTCAACTCCTGGAAATCTGAGGAAAGAACACTCTAGTCTCCTGAGTGAACTCACATGCCTCTGTGTCCTAATGATTGGAATTACAAACATATGAACAAAACAATGGGTGCATCCTAAAGGTCCATTAGGCGGCTCTCCAGGCTGCAAGATGCTGTTCCCGGCAACCTACAAGCCAAATAGTGGTGCGCCCAAGTGCAACGATTGCACCAGTCACAACCCTTTGCTTGCGGGCCTGCCCTACATTACATTAATAGTCCTTACATTTAATAAAAAGAGACCATATATTATTTATAATCCTACCAGCATAAAGAGCTGTAACCCACTTACATAGAAACATAGAATTTGACGGCAGATAAGAACCACTTGGCCCATTTAGTTGGCCCCTTCCACATTATATTAACGACAGCCACTACATTATATTATTACAATGACTGACCTGCACTAGGGAATCTGTGGTGACTTAGAAATAAATGATTATACTAAATCAGCCCATATATTGTGTTATTAGTGTCACAATAGTTCTCTTTTACATTTAAAAAAAAAACACCATAAAATAATGATGTAACATCTATTCCCACTGTTTGTGCAATTCTCCTCAGTAACAAATAATACCTACAGTTATCACAGACATTCCCAATCACAGGTTTCATATTATGAAGAGATTGTAGGGAGATGGCTGAGGGTGACTTCCCTAACCTGCAGTGACCTGACTAGTGACCTGTGTAATTACTCTCTTAAAATTGCTGTTGGAAAACCTGAATTTCTGGTGACATCCAGGGAAAACGGCCCATGTGTCTTCCTTAAGGGATTAATTAGAAGTGTTTTCTGTGAAGGAATGTTGATTATATATGTCAGCCGGGAGACAATGGTTGAGAATTATTAGGAAAAATAAAGGCCGGAGAGATGATTACTTCTAAAACTTCAGGGGTATCTCATGATCTGGATAAGAGGAAACAATTATGATTTAATAAAAATATATATTACATTGTTGGGTGGATGGGAGAAAAATTATAGAAATGAAATAATGCCACCCAAGCCCTGTTGCTTTCACCTGGGGTTTTATTGACACTTCTAATAGGGATCATTGATCCTTACAGAGAACAGACACACTACACACCCATACAATCATAATGAACTCTGACAGACCAGAGATGCAGCCTGCTCTATTATCTTGGGTCCTTATCCATAGGAATCAGTGTACTATATTTCAATTGCTGTGACACCTCAGCTAATGCTGCCTGCACTGAAAATTCAGGCACCCAAAGGGTTAGCCATAAGGAACTGGTTTCCTGAATCGTTATTTTCGGATTCCTCTTTAAAACAGCATCTCTAAGACCTAAGTGGACCAAATAAATCTTTTTATGTGCGCATGTAATCCTTAAGGTGTGTACACACAGCAAGATAATTCTGTAGAATTTGGCTATATAGTAAAAATCTTAAGGAAAGTTAGTGCATATCTCATAGTGTTAGGCAGCTTATGATACAGATTCGATCCCGATGCACACTCCCGTGGGGTCGGTATCGTAAGACTAGATAGACTGTGCAGGCAACTCAATCTTGACTATCTAGTGTACTATCTAGTACAAACTAAGTATAGTCAAAATCGTACATAGGGAGTAATTCAGAGTTGATCGCAGCAACAAATTTGTTAGCAGTTGGGCAAAACCATGTGCACTGCAGGTGTGGCAGATATAACATGTGCAGAGAGAGTTAAAGGCCGTACTGACGGGGAGATTTCCCCAGAGATGTGTGATGAGCAGTCTAGCACAGTCCGATCAGCACACATCTCTCCCCCCGCTCAGCACGGCGCGATGTGCTGAGCGACGGGGGAGAAGGGACACGGGGGGGCGCTCATTTCACCCAGCAGGGAAATGAGCGACCTGCTAGATTGTGACTGCATGTAGGCCAATCTGGCACCGGCGATAGCGACGCGCGGTCCTGTCGCCGGCATCCCTACAAGTGGAGCGATGTTCAGCTAATTTCTAAGCAATCTTGTTAGATTGCTTAGAAATTAGCTGAACATCGCTCCGTGTGTACCCCCTTTAGATTTGGGTGGGTTATTTTGTTTCTGTGCAGGGTAAATAAATATTGGCTGCTTTATTTTTACACTGCAATTTAAATTTCAGTTTGAACACACCCCACCCAAATCTAACGCTCTCTGCACATGTTATATTTGCCCCTCCCCCCCCCCATCCCTGCAGTGCACATGGTTTTGCCCAACTGATAATAAATTTGCTGCTGCGATCAGCTCGGAATTAGGCCCATAGACAAAATCTCAAGCACAGATAGTCAAAATCTGTGCTACCTAGGCTCTGGGGGAGTTCAAAAGAAATTGCATAGTCAAAATGTGGCATAGCAAGAATCTCACCGTGGGTACACACATTTACTTTTTAGTATTTGCCTTCTTGATGTATAGGCACACCGGTCAGCTGCCCAGGGCCCCATGATTCTAGGGGAGGATAGCTGTAACAAGAAAGAAAAATAGTATTAAAGGTACACCTACCTGAAATGCTGAGGCTTAATGGTGCCTAGTACATGGGAACCTATATGCTAAATACAATTTCAACTTATCCCTCAGGGCAGGCTATACATAGAACTAGTGAGTCATGTCTGCTACCCCTTCTGTCAAATTCTCTAACTTTGCTGGACCTTGTCCCATATTATTATTATTATTATTATTATTATTATTACATTTTAATTATAGCGCGCCACAAGTGTTTCGCAGCGCCGTACAAAGGACAGTACAGGGAGACAAAACTTAGCATAACAGTAAATAAACAAAAATGGAGTGCAGGTAACAAAGAGCACCACAATTCTCAAAACATAATACAGCTTAGATGTAAGTAGCGAGGGAGTAATCATTGTACTACTTGGGGCTGGCGGCCATAGATAGAAGCCTTAACCAGTAGGAGAAAAAGCAGGTAAACGTTGCTGAGTGAAATGTGTCGAGAAGAGGGCTTAGACAACAAGAGGAAAGAGGGCCCTGCTCTGAAGAGCTAACAATCTAGTGAGGAGGGGCGACAGACAGATGACATCAGGTGCAAGCAAGCAGGAGGAAGCCTGATGGCGGTATGCAAGCAAAGCAGAGATGTTCAAGGCATGAGGCAGGGGGATGGAGGAGCGGCCTAAGGACTAGGTTATGCATTGGGGATGGGTATGCTTTGATAAATAGGTGGGTTTTCAGTGTCCGTTTGAAGCTTTGCAAGGTTGGGGACAGACTAATGGAGCGGGGGGAGCGCGTTCCTGAAGGGGTGCAGCACGGGCAAAATCCTGAACTCGTGCATGCGAAGCAGTGACCAAGGCAGAGGAGAGACAAACCCAGTTAAGTCTTGTATCACTTACACGTTTGTCTCACATGTTTCTTGTCAGTTAGGACACACCCAACAAAATGATTTGGAGAAAGATAAAACACATAAATGGACCTATCTGCAAACATCTCTTACAGCAATCATAGGTTTACACGCACAGGTGTAGCAATACATTGCCATGCCCCTTGTGCCCTGTGCAAAATAACAAATAATTTGCAAAGTATATGATACCCCACCACCACCCCATCCCGCCCAAAAAGCAACCACCACACTTTATTCAACTAAACTACAATGGGTGAAGAAAGAATATGTTACTTATATGTGTCAGGTTACAGTTTTGGGGAGAAATCTCTTCATTTAAACTCTATTCAAAAATCATCATTGTACACTTGCAGCTAGTACAGAAATCTTAAGATCAAAATGTACCCACATGCCCCTGTAACTGCCACATACTCCAGATGCCCACATGCCACATAACACACCCACATGCTCTTATCCCGCAAGAATGAACATGCCATCAAGAGATCATCCGGGTACAACACTATCTGTGGCATGAAACCCCACCACCACCACCAATCAGGGGCCATCTGCAGTGGCTCTGTGCATAGGGGTGTGTGGCTGAGCTATCTTGTGGCTATACTGTATATCTTACATGCAGTCCTGGACCCCATCCACTCCACCTTGGAATCCCTGCATATGAGTATGTATATGGAAACCTTACCACTGGAGTCGTGGTGCCTGTGTCACGTTAACAGCAGTTTATACAAAAAGAGGGAATATGTAACCAAAACGTCTCCTAATACAAAGTTCTTCATTCATGAGTTCTGCATGTGGATTATAATAACTGTGACTTACTTCCCGAGTAACGCTTACTGTATTCTTATTGTATTCTTATTGTATGCAGATGACTGTGGTATTTTGTAGAAAGCAATAAACTGTAGTAAAGTTATACAGCTTATTGCAAAAACAATGACAGTTACAAATAAATAAATTATTGTAACATAATTTTATAATATCAGAGCCAGGGCATGCATTTAAGCATTACATTGTGTACAGTATGTACATAAGGTGCAGGACATAAAGCCGTAAAGCACAGTCTATAAACTGCATAATCAGAGAGCGTTGTGTCCTTTATTGCACAAGCACATCATAAAACAACAAAAGGCACAAACATGACAAGCAATACTGCTCATGCATTACATGACCGATTTGTTTTTGATGCGCCATCTGGTGTCCATTATTGTGAGTGCACTCAGAGTGGAAATGAAAGCAGTAATACAATTCTAAAAAATTAGGTGGGTTTTTCTTTTAACATAAAGAAGCTTGTGTAATTACCATTTTTTTTTTGCTTGTTTGCTATCATTTGACTACCATGACAACCACAGTCACATAGCACATGGGGGGTCATTCCGAGTTGATTGCTCGCTAGCAGTTTTTAGCAGCCGTGCAAACGCATAGTCGCCGCCCACGGGGGAGTGCAAAACAAGACCAACCCTGTAGTTGCTTATCCTGTGTGATGATTGCTGTGACGAGTGACACGGTAATAACGTCAGATACCCGCCCAGTAAACGCCCGGCCACGCCTGCGTTTTCCAAACACTCCCAGAAAACGGTCAATTGACACCCATAAACACCCTCTTTCTGTCCATCTCCTTGCGTTCAGCTGTGCGTTTGGAATCGTCCCTAGAACCAGTGCAAAACCACAATGGATTTTGTACTCGTACGATGCGCGTCTGCATTGCGGTGCATACGCATGCGCAGATTAGCTGTTTTTTTCACTGATCGCTACGCAGCGAACAACGGAAGCTAGCGATCAACTCGGAATGACCCCCCATGATGTAGTAAGGAAAGAGACTTTGGAACACCCATTTGAGCTCTCCTCCTCTGCCATCACATAACATGCTGAATCTGTGTGTATCACTGGTGGACATTTGACAAATCAAATGAATGCTAAAAATTTACTTAATTTGCTATTTAAAGTAGCTTTCTGCAAATAAAAATTAAGTGAGAACACCTTCTAAATCAGAATCGCCTGCGGAGATTTGCACACTCTATACCTTGAGGTTCATTCATTAATCTCTGCATTTGTTCAGTTTCTTGTTATTTTTTATATTGATCTAGCACTCCCGTGTGACACACGAGTCAATGTTGAGCCCATTTGTTGCAGATTTGTGATGGAACAGTTCTGTTCTGCTGGAGCCACTTGGGTGGCAACCCAAGAGGTGTCTGCCTGTTGGCTTTAAAATACAAAGGAGGATGTCACGGCTAGGTCCCTGGGATCTACAGACCTCTGGCGAGTGGATGTGTGACTGCAGTCATAAAGGACCAAATTTACAGTAGAAGGGGCAGTTGCACCGTACTAAAGATGGAGGGAGGGGAGAGTCTCGCCCCATATTAGAAGAGGATGGAGACACCATTAAAAGCCCAGTGCAGCCAGTAAGGGGAAGTAGCTTCTGGAGACAGTGTTACTACCATGGAGAGAGTGGAAGAAGAGAAGAGACAGAGAAAATAGGGGAGAGAGAAAAGAAGGGAAAGACAGAGAAAGGAGTGTGGTGTGTGTGTGTGTGTGTGTGTGTGTGTGTGTGTGTGTGTGTGTGTGTGTGTGCGTGCGTGCGTGCGTGCGTGCGTGCGTGCGTGCGTGTGTGTGTGTGTGTGTGTGTGTGTGTGTGAAGAGAAAGAGAGAGTGACACCAGGGAACAGGGAGATGGGAAGGCGGGGAAAGAGAGAACGATAAAGAAAAATGCTGGGCAAAATAGCTAGCGATCCGGCAATTGACAGGTTCAAAATATTGGTGTAAATAGAATTGTGCACATCCTCATCCCTGTTTTTATGGTGTACTGCGACATAGTGTAAATATGTTATAGTTAGTAGGTCTGATTCTGAGTTGGGAGTAATGCAAAAAAGCAAGTAACTGCACATGGGTAAAACCATTTTGCATTGCAGCCTTGGCAGATGCATTGGCGTTTCTATAATGGGTGATTGTGTGTGGTGCACACTGGCCCCTGGGTCCTGGGGGGGCCCACACAGCACACACTGCACCCATATTTTAATACTTACCTTTCCGGAGCCCAGCGTCTGGCACTGCTGTCGAAAATCAAAGCCAAAATGGCCACCGCGCATGCACAGTAGTCAAATTGGTTTCCGGAACATGGCGGGCACCATGTTTCCGGAGACCTGCGCATGTGCAGTAGACTACAGCACAATGCCGGAGACTACTGCGCGGTGCAGAGGAAGGGGCCCACCTGGAGGTGCACACGGGCCTCCTCCTCTGTTAAAATGCCCCTGAGCTGATGTAACTTGTGCAGAGTGATTTAGATTTAGAGCCTAGTAATCTCCCTGATTACACCTTACCCATTATATAGCTGTTATATACTTAACAAAAATAATTCAGATATATATACATTGAAATGGGATCATAGGTGCCATTTTCCTGCATTGGTTATTAGGCACTATGGCTTTATGTATTTTCAAATAAGGTTTCTCATGGCCACTTATATGGAACCACGACTGAGTAAAAGACAATTCCCTGAATAGTATCTCTGCGCTTTTGTCAACATTTATAGGGCAGTACGGATGGTGTAATGGTTAGCATTACTGCCTCACAGCACTGAGGTCATGGGTTCGACTCCCACCATGGCCCTAACTGTGTGGAGTTTGTATATTCTCCCCATACTTGCGTGGGTTTCCTCCCATAATCCAAAAATATACTGGTAGGTTAATTGGCTCCCAACAAAATTATCCCTAGCGTGAAAGTGTGTACATGTGACAGGGAATATAGATTGTAAGCTCCACTGGGGCAGGGACTGATGTGAATGGGCAAATATTCTCTGTAAAGTGCTGCGGAATATGTGTGTGCTATATAAATAACTGGTAATAATGATAACATTTCAATCTTATTGAACAAAAACTGCAACAATGCTCAGACGGAGCAGTACACGTCCACTTTATATGCAGCACTCTTACACGTTACTTTCACAATCTCCCTGAAATGCTTTTTCAAAAGTAGGCAAGTATGACTTGTGGGCTACATGTAAAAGCAGCTAGTCAGTGGCGGAACTAGCACATGTGCAGCCGGTGCATTGCACTGGGGCCCAACGCTTTGAAGGGGCCCATAGCCACCAGCATAATAATGAGTCACACTGACTCATAGACTGCCGTCGGCGCTGCACTGCCTACCTCCTGTCTCTTGCTAGTAATGTAACGCCGGGCTTGCTCTACGGTCAGGACTCGGCCAGAGGGAAGAGGAGGTGGCGCTCTCCCCTCTCCGCTCCTCCTCCTTCCTTTGTCTGTGCACTGCTTGGGTGCTGGGGAGGGGATCATCTAATCAGAACTTGCTCTGCAGTCTGGAGTTGGCCAGGGGGTAGAGGAGGTGCCGCTCTCCCCTCTCGCTCCTCACCCTTCCTCTGTCTGTGCTCTGCTTGGGCGCCGGGGAGGTGATCATGAAATCTGAAATTGCTCTGCAGTCTGGTCCCAGCCGGAGGTAGGAGGAGGTGCCGCTCTCCCCTCTCCACTCCTGCCCCTTCCTTTGTCTGTGATTACTGCTTGGGCGTCAGGGATCATCTGATGTCACAATCTAGTGACCATCTAAAATGTCTATGGGAAGGAGGTGAGGAGGAGCAGATACACTGACAGCTATTTCCCTGAGCAGCGGAAGCTGCCACTGATTATTCACGCATGCCACTGAGGCAAGTAACTTCCTGCAGCCCCTGTGTGGACATTATACAATGTGTAAGGGGTGCTGTTACTGTGTAGGTATACAATGTGTAAGGGGTGCTGTTACTGTGTAGGTATACAATGTGTAAGGGGTGCTGTTACTGTGTGGGCATACAATGTGTTAGGGGTGCTGAAGGGGCGCTGCTACCATATGGTGTAATGTGCAAGGGGCGATATTATATGGCCATGCTCCTTCTCAATGAGGCAAATGCACACTCCCAATTTCTCGCATTAGGTATGCCGTGATGCATTGTGGAAAAGGTGTATAAGAACACATCTGTATCTATCGTGGGGGTGGGTTGGGTATGGGTGACCTGCGGTTGGGATTCCACCGGTCACCATACCAATGCCAGGATCCCGGTGTTTAGATTGCCGGTTTGGTGAGCGCAGCGAAGCCCATGGCTCAGTGGCTTGCTGCGCTCACCATAAGTTCTATTCCCACTCTATGGGTGTCATGGACACCAACGAGTGGAAATAGTCCCTGTCAGTTGGCATGCTGACTGTCGGGCTTTCCACTGGGTGGGATTCTGGCGTCGGTATAGTGACCGGCGGTCTCCCAACCGCCAGTCACATAACTGCATCCCATGGGGGTGAGTGCCCAATGCATATTGTTGCACCTGGGCCCACCATTCGCCAGTTCCGCCACTGCAGCTAGTATTTACCCTACATGCAAAAAAGAAATAACTGTATTGCACCCCTTGCATTGCAGTATGGTTTGTCCAGGGGCAAAGTTACTTGATTTTTGTTTTAGTTTTATTTTGATTTCCTCCCCAACTCTTTAAAGTCTGGAAAACACCCAGATAACCTAACATAGAAGGAACACTACATACTAAATGGGTTTATTTTGAAGGTGAAACAAGCTTCTATTTCCATTGCATGTAACATGTGTCAAATGTTTCCTGTTTATTTTATTTGTGATTTGTAAACAAAACTGTTTTCAGGAATTCTGACAACGATCTGCATACATTTTCAAAGTGATAATTTGATTATTGGGAGATATAAATAACAGGACATTCCATTTGTTTGTGTTTTGAAGCAAATAGTATTGTTATGTGTTCTCTTAGAGATATAATACTATTTTTCATATTTGAAACAGTTTGTTAATACATTAACCCAATTCTTCATTCCCTCCCTCCTCTTCTTGGCCTGACCATTTCTGATCGTCAGTGGGATAAGATCTTCATATACACAGCTTTATCTCATAGAGTTTCGGTAGATGAAACCCACTTTATATTTCTCGCACAATGGTAAACAGTATGAGTGCCGGAGTATCTTCAACCCAATCCCTGGTATCCCAGGTTTGACCATTTTTCATTCCCAATACCCGGGATTGAAAAAAAGGTCTGGGTTTGGCCTTCCCACTCCCAGCCTACATTTGGTGGGAATGCCCTAACATCCAAGAACTCTGTACTAAGGAGGTTGTGGAGAAGGCATGCCTTCTGACCCTGGGTTCTGTGGGTATGGTATACAAGATCTAGATTAATTAGGTCTACAGTCATCGGGTCAACCCCTTACGGTAGCCTGACAGAAGGTCAACATGGACAAAAGGTTGACATATGAAAGGTCAACACTGGAAAAGGTTGACATGGACAATAGGTCGACAGGGTCAAAGGTCGACATGACAATGGTTAACACAAATATAGTTCACACAATTTTTTTTAATTTGTGGGGTTAGTGTGGATAGTTTATTCATCTGGGACCACCATTTGTTGAAACGCGTCCCCTCGCAGGCTCACTTCGTATGCCTGTGCTTCAGGCACTGTGTCTCACTTCGCTTGCCACAATGTCACTAATGGTTTTGATTGGTGACATGGATAGTCAAGAACAGAAAAGGTCCAAAAACATGGGAAAACCCCCCCAAAAAGTGTTGACCATATGTGTGTCGACCATTATCATGTAGACCATACGAACCTGTTGACTTTTTGAAACTGTCGACCTTTTCCAGTGTCAACCTTTCATATGTCGGGTTTGTGAGAAGCACGACACCGAACTCTATGATTTGCGCAGGCTTTGTTATGTTTAAAAGGAGAGAAACAGTTAAAATGTAAAAAAAAAATGGATCCTGGGCTGGTATTGGAAAATGGGGGGGGGGGGGGGGGGGGGTGCAGGGTTCCCCCTATTCTCCAATAACCAGTGCCAGGCTGAACCAGCCAGGGAATAATGCTATTGAAGGGAGACACACAGCGTGGGGTCCTGCAGTCATAACGTTAACCAGCCCCAAATTGGTCAGCTAGTTTGAGGCTGGTTAATGTTATGGCACAAGGACCCGGAGGTCCCACACACACACATATCTTCCCCCCCTTCCCCCTCCGGAGGCACAACCAGCCCTGGGAATAGCTGATTGGCTGAGAATGCAGGAACGGTTTCTATGCAGTAGCAAATTAAGATCAACATGGGCCTGGAGCTGAAATTTAGGAGGGGCCTATCTTGTGTTGTGTATGAGGTGTGACCACATTCTGGAAAGTGAACCAGAAAACATATTCCACTAGTGAAAGAAGACAGATAGATTAGTGTTCACAATAGGCTGTTTTATCAGATCGCCGCGCCCTGCTAAAACAGCTTGCCCACTGCTGTGCTGCCGTGGTGTGAATATTCACATTAAATGTAGAGCTCTGTGCTGGGCACGCCTTCATTAATGACACTGACAGCTGGGGCACATCCCCATTAGTGACGTTGAGGGAGCCAGACCAACCCCTCCCCGGACAGCTGGGCACTGCCCTGGCATCCGTGCCCGCATTCTAGGAGGAACACTATAGATCAGTGTTTTTCAACCACTGTGCCGTGGCACACTAGTGTGCCCTGAGCATTCTCCAGGTATGCCTCCATAGTAGCAGATCCAGGCCCGTCAGCGTTTTGACGCTACTGAGGCCCTGGAATGATCAATACTGATGGGTTTAGTGGTTGCAGAGCCAGTACTAATTTTGGGCCTGTGCAGTGTTTGGCTCTTCTGGCTTTCTCAGATGTGGCTCAGGCGTTACCTATGGAGAAGCTGCGACATGGCATCCTAGGAAACAGCACCATGAATCACCATTATATTTGAGTGTGCCTTGGCAATATTTAAATCTTGTTCAGTGTGCCGCGAGTTGTAAAAGGTTGAAAATCTTTGTGCTACAAGGTCGTCACCATGTTGTTATAAAAACGCCCCAAAAATGCAAAAAGACACATTGGTAGAGGGGCTGTTGGAAGGGAACTGCAGAGGCCCCACTTTGCTACCCCTCCCCAGCATGCCTGTGCTGTAGCCAGTGGTAGTGGCGCCATCTTCCTGGTGATCTCTTCGGGAAGATGGCGCCGCACATAGAAAGCAAAGACTCTGGCACTGTGCCAGAGTCTTTTCTCTCTAGTGGCCAGCATCATCGTCCCAAATATCACTGGAATGATGGCACTGGGCACTGGCTGGGGAGGAGGGACCTGCCTCCTAAGATTGTTCTACTGTGAGGCTTAATCTGAATTGGGGGTACTATTGTGTGACCACACGCATCCTTGTGTGACCACACTCTTTTTTGTTTTGCAACTAGGGGGTGCCTAATCCCTTGCACTGGTCCTGGCTCTGCTTAATGACGCAGGGAGGGGGGGGGGGGGGGGGGGGGGGACAAGTTCCACCACCACTCCAAGACCACTTTAGGCACTGCCAGGTACAAAAGTATTACTACAGACATTTTTCTGCATTTGAACAAGGGAATCTGTTAGTCTGAAAAGTCTGCTTCTTCTGTTACTGTTTGCCTGCTTTAATACAAAAAATAAAAAAATATATATTGAGCATGATTTAGTGCAACAATTCACTGGCATGTAAAGAAAGGACCCTACACACTTGCCGAGGTGCCCGACGGCCGATACGGCAGACGGACGACCCAGAGGCGGGGGGGACTGGCGGGAGGAGTGAACTTTCTTCACTCTCCCTGTCACCCGGCCCGATAGCCCTGCATGCTAATATGGACGAGATTGTCCATATTGGCTTGCATGTTTAAACGAGCCGGCACCAACGATGAACGAGTGCGGGGCCACGCATCGTTCATTGTTGGTGCATACACACTGAAAGATATGAATGATATCTTGTTCATTAATGAACAAGATCGTTTATATCTTTCAGTGTAATAGGCCAGTGTGTAGGGCCCATTACTTTTGCGACAGAAGAACCTGCCATTGCTGTGAGCTTGTGTAACAGATTGTAACCAGGGCAAAATGTTAGGAGGAATGGCAGCGCCTCCTAAAAACCCATTCTCCGGAAGAAAAGCTTTCTCGGCGCTGGGAGTCACTCAGGGGGTAGCGTTGAACATTTGTCCTTCTCAGCGGTGGCCAGACCATTTTTGGGGCAGCTGCGTGATGTCACACACAGCCGTTCCGATAAAGAAAATGGTGGCTGTTTGGCTGCATATGCAGGTGGCATCTGCTATTCCCTGTTCAGCGATGTGATTGCAAAGAGATTGCAATCACAATGCTGGGCGGGACTTGGGGGGTTATTCAGGTTTGGTTGCAGATTCTGCAATCCTTTCTTTCGCATGCTGAATGTCCTGCCCAGTGGTTCCTAAACTTTTTTGAATTATGACTACCTAGAGTATCAGAATTTGTTTCACGACACCCCTAGGCCAAAGTTTCTTATTGAGAAATTCAGAAAAAAATAAAATGAAGTAAATTGTGTTTAGAATATGTCATCCTTAGGTTCAGTTATGTGGGGAGGGACTGGTTTTGCCAGTTAAATTAAGTATAATTAATTTGAATTGGTCCTGGACCACCAAACTACGGCACCGCTGCAAGGTCCCACTTACCCCTCCCCCCAATTTGGAAACTAATGCCATAAAATAAACTTTTTTTTTTAACTACATGTAATACACCTTAGATCTCAGTTCCTATAAGGTTGTAATTCCTTGTATACAGTAAACTACACATATTTGAAAATCCTACACCAGGCACAAGTAGTCATTCAGATGCGTTGGGTATGGTTGACTGGCGGCCGGGATCCTGGCGCTCAGCATACCAACGTTGGGCTCGCGGCCGCCAGAATGCCGGCAGGGGGGAGCATTCTCCTCACTGTGGGCTCGGTGGCTTGCTGCGCTCGCCACAGGTTCTATTCCCACTCTATTGGTGTCGTAGGCACCCACAAGTCAGAACAGTCCTCGGCCCCCTGCCAGTATTCTGGTGGCCAGGATCCCGGCAGAGGTATGCTGACCACCGGGATGGTGACTACATCCCATCTAGATTACTATGTGGGAGTTTTATCATTATTATCCTATTGGTATGTAAAAAGTGCTAAAAGGGGGGAGCACTACTGCACAGATTACATACTGTTCCTCCAGGGAGGTATACACTTTGTGGTGTTACGTGTATAAGCGGCTCCTCTGTGGTGTAACGTGTATAAGCAGCTGTACAGTGGTGTAATGTGTATCAGTGGCTCCTCTGTGGTGTAACGTGTATAAGCGACTCTACTGTGGTGTAACATGTATAAGCGGCTGTACTGTGGTGTAACGTGTAGAAGCTGCTCTACTGTGGTGTAACGTGTAGAAGCGGCTCTACTGTGGTGTAACGTGTAGAAGCGGCTCTACTGTGGTGTAACGTGTATCAGCGGCTCCTCTGTGGAGTAACATGTGTAAGCATCTCCTCTGTGGTGTAACGTGTATTAACGTATACTCTGTGCTGTAACGTGTATAAGCGTCTTCTCTGTGCTGTAACGTGTGTAAGTGGCTCCTCTGTGGTGTAATGTGTATCAGCGGCTCCTCTGTGGTGTAACGTGTATAAGCGGCTCCTCTGTGGTGTAACGTGTATAAGCAGCTCCTCTGTGGTGTAACATTTATAAGTGGCTCCTTTGTGGTGTAAGGTGTATAAGCAGCTCCTCTGTGCTTTAACGTGTATAAGCGGCTCCTCTGTGGTGTAACGTGTATAAGGGGCTCCTCTGTGGTGTAACATGTATAAGCGGCTCCTCTGTGGTGTAACGTGTATCAGCGGCTCCTCTGTGGTGTAACGTGTATAAGCGGCTCCTCTGTGCTGTAACGTGTGTAAGCGGCTCCTCTGCTGTGTAACATGTATCAGCGGCACCTCTGCTGTGTAACATGTATAAGCGGCTCCTCTGTGCTGTAATGTGTATAAGTGGCTGTACTGTGGTGTAACGAGTATCAGCGGATCCTCTGTGGTGTAACATGTGTACGCATCTCCTCTGTGGTGTAACGTGTATAAGCATCTCCTTTGTGCTGTAACGTGTGTAAGCGGCTCCTCTGTGGTGTAACGTGTATCAGCGACTCCTCTGTGGTATAACTTGTATAAGCGGCTCCTCTGTGGTGTAAAGTGTATCAGTGGCTCCTCTGTGGTGTAACATGTGTAAGCGTCTCCTCTGTGGTGTAACGTGTATAAGTGGCTCCTCTGTGGTGTAACGTGTGTAAGCTGCTCTTCTGTGGTGTAACGTGTATCAGCGGCTTCTCTGGGGTGTAACGTGTGTAAGGGTCTCTTCTGTGGTGTAACGTGTATAAGTGGCTCCTCTGTGGTGTAACATGTATAAGCGGCTGTACTATGGTGTAACGTATATCAGCGGCTCCTCTGTGGTGTAACATGTTTAAGCGTCTCTTCTGTGGTGTAACGTGTATAAGTGTCTCCTCTGTGGTGTAACATGTATAAGCGCCTGTACTGTGGTATAACGTGTATAAGCGGCTCCTCTGTGGTGTAACGTGTATCAGTGACTCCTCTGTGGTGTAACATGTGTGAACGGCTACTCTGTGGTTTAACATGTATCAGCGGCTTGAAGACCATGTCCTCAGGAAGGGCTTAAAATTCTGTCCCACTAATGATATCAATCATTTTAATCTCTACATTGATCTACAAAAATTTGTGCGGAAATTAGCGTTAAAGAAATTTTTCAGCAATAAAGGGGATACTGAATCAATCCAGGGTGTCAATAGCTTTAGGAAGAAATCTACTTTTAATCCCACCTTTAGTAAAGGCTGTTTTGTGGAGTCTTGTCAAAAGAGTGTACTTAATGATTTGAATTAATTGAAAAATTCATCAACACAAAAACATTGAATAAATAATTTAAATAAAAAGGAATGGGAATCACTCAAACAGCTACAGGACAATAAATAAATCATCATTAAACAGGCTGATAAAGGGGTGGGTATAGTCATCATGGACAGGGCCAATTATATTAGTGAAGGTTTGAGACAGTTGGAAGATGAGTCACATATCTTAAATTGAGATGTGATCCATCGACAAACATTTTTTCAGCTTATTGTGCATTGATCCAAACCTTTCATGATATGGGAACCATCAATTCAGAGGTTACAGGGTACTTGGTGAATGAGGAATATACTATCCCAGTACTGTACCAGTTACCAAAGATTCACAAGAATGAACTCAACCCCCCAGGGAGACCTATAGTAGCTGGAACTAATTCCATAACAGCCAACCTTTCGGCCTATATAGAATCTAAGTTACAACCTTTGGTCCTATCAGAAAGATCCCATCTGAAAAACACCAAGGATATAGTGAATCAGTTGGCAACACTTGGGTGGGATCATGATTATTTTCTTTGCACAGCAGACGTGGCATCTTTATGTTCCATCATTTCACATACAGATGGAATTAAAGCTATAGAAACCACGTTGGGTCACATAGAATTAGAGCCCAATATGAGAAAATTCATCATTGATGGTATAAAATTAATTTTGAATAAAAATTATTTCAATTTTGACGGGGTCTATTACAAGACGATTGTGGGTACCGCCATGGGCACCAAGTTTTCGCCCAGCTATGCAACATATTTATGTCCTGATGGGAAGAACAACAAGTTTGGGCTGGTCATGGCTGGGGCGCGAGCCTGGTGCGATGGTGGCGGTACATAGATGATGTTTTGTTTATTTGGAAAGGGGATAGGGAAGAGTTAGATAAATTTTGCAATTATCTAAATTCTAATGATCTCAATATTGTCCTTACATTTGATATCAGTCAGAAGTCGGTTCATTATTTAGACTTGAATATAGAAATCATAGATGGGGTTCTCACTACTAGCAATTTTAAGAAACCCACAGATTGTAACACATTCATTGAGCAAGATAGCTGCCATTTGCCATCTTGGTTACGTAATGTACCCAAGGGACAAATGTTGACGCTTCGGAGAAATTGCTCAAATGATATAACCTTTAGAAAACAGGCATAATCTCTTAAATTGGATTTTGTGGTGAAAGGTTATGATCCGATAGCGCTACAAGATACTATTGAAACAGTAACCACCCAACAAGAGATCAGAGCTACTCTCTAAAACAAAAAGAGGTGGTACTGATTGGAATATTTCCCTGTCATTCAGTACTCAGTTTAATAAAAACCATAAGAAAATTGAGAGGATTATATGGAAAAATTGGGGTCTACTTTTGAAAGGTGAAACCCTATCCAAGTTGTTGCCCGCAAGACCAAACTTTATATATAGGAGGGCACCTACTATAAAAAATAAGATAATTTCCAGTGTATTACCGATGGATGGCAAAAGGTTATTGCCCCGTAATAAAGGATTCTATAGGTATGGTGATTGTAGAATGTGCAAATCGTGCAAACAAACTGTATGTAAGATAACGGAAATTGAGGTGAATTAAATTTTATTTAAAATCAAAGATTTTATAACTTGCTAGACAAGTTATGTCATATATGTTTTTATTTGCACATGCAGTCTAGCATATGTAGGCAAAACGAAAAGGTCTATAAAAATACAAGGATCAGAACACATTAGAAATATCCTTAAAGCTAACGAAAATCATCCTTTTTCGTTGCACTTTAAGGAAGTCCATTCCATGTCCACACAGGGATCAAAAACTTTTGTGGTATAGCATGGTTTCCCAATAATTGGAGGACCAATAATAGGGATGTGAGACTAGCTCGGACAGAGATGCAACTCATTCATGATCTCAATACTCTGAGTCCACAAGGGTTAAACCACAACTTTGAATTGAAGTGGTTTTTATAAAGTTTTGCCTGCGGTGACCATATAGTCTGGGTATATATAAGTTTTGCATTTGGCTTGTATAGTGGCTTCTCACTATTCCATTCGGAGGTATTATAGCCACATGTATTGGTTAAGTGTCTCATAGACGTTACACCTGTATGTTTTGATATGATTTTTGGAATAATTAATATCTTTATATCAGGTCCTGTGGTTTCCACATTAAGCCCTGGGGCTTCCACATTTTTAATATTTGGCAAATTGTGGATTAGTATAGAGGGGTATTATCCCATTTGGGTATGTGGTATATGGGTTTACATAGAGAATGCACCATTATTGAGAGTGCATGTGTGTATCCATGACCACCGGGTAAACTATCTTCGTCACAATAACTCGCGATAGGATATTTGGGACATGATGACATCACAAAGTAAACGACGGATGGCATTCGGGAAGGTCCGTGTACATGACCATGGATCTGGTCACGTCAGGATGAGGACGCACATAGAACAAATCCTGGTGCGTCATCACTTAGTGCAAACCATCTCGTAGTCATGGTAATATTTGTGAGCCACGAAGGTGGACGTATTGCCATGACGTCAGATGGCGGGGAGCACACAGCCAGGACGCATACATATGGGGGATTCCGGGATTGGTGATGCACATACAATACGTCCCCTCCTAAATAGAATTAATTGTCTGGTGGCCATGGCAACACATAGGAACCGGGATAGCGGGCACTCTATAATGATGTCAGACACCACTTGATTAATAGTCTTAATTAAGTAAGTTATTTTACACATGTACAGACACATATTTACACATATTTACCCCGGTGCGGCACTCGATGTCTCACAAAACAGTCAAGAGATAATTTGCTGGTCAAACAACGTTTCAATGCTCGTAAGCACTATCGTCAGGTTAGCTGACGATAGTGCTTATGAGCATTGAAACGTTGTTTGACCAGCAAATTATCTCTTGACTGTTTTGTGAGACATCGAGTGCCGCACCGGGGTAAATATATATATATATATATATATATATATATATGAACAATAGGGGGATGAGGGATATGTAGCGACCACTGGTGTCAAACAATGAGGTAAAATTGCCAATAGCAAATATAAAAACAATTTATTATCATAAATTAAGACTTAAAAAATTACATAAAATTTTTTCCTTACGTGGATGTGAGGTAAGTACAGGTCTGCCAACGCGTTCCGTCAATTAGACTTCATCACAGGGCTAGGGTGGAAAGGGACTGACTGACTATATATAGTGGTAATGATTAGGAATCACTTGTGACATCACTTCCTGTCTAAGGATTAGCTAGAATTGGCAGCGCTTAAAAAAAAAAGTTATAAAGCTATTGATGTTAATCTAACATGTTTTGTTCCCAATGTCAGTTTATGAAAACGAGTTTTATTACACAGTCCAGAGTACAGTCTTTCACAGTGTTGGGGCGGCCAGAGCAGCACTTCCGCCCTTCTTCCGGTATCTGGCGCATTCGTAAACTTCCGCCCCACTTCCGGTTTTCTACTGCGCCTGCCGCAGGCAAGGGGTATAGTGTTGTGGAGGCCGTTTTTCGGATGGCGGTGGCCATTTTGTTGTGGACATCTATAATGTTCATAATGCGGCGGCCATCTTTGGGGAGATCCCTCTGAAGGACATTTTATTCCATTGTAATTACGATGTTCCCATGGAAAAGAGAGAATAGATGTATGAGACAATGATTATCGATTACAGCAAGCTTTTAAACATGTAGGGGGGGCTGGTCATCATGGATAAGGTCAAATACATCACAGAGGCAGAAAGGCTGCTATCAGATGGAGAATCATGTTTAAAAGCTTGCTGTAATCGATAATCATTGTCTCATACATCTATTTTCTCTCAGTCAGTCAGTCCCTTTCCACCCTAGCCCTGTGATGAAGTCTAATTGACGAAACGCATTGGGAGACCTGTACTTACCTCACATCCAGATAAGGAAAAATTGTATTACTTGATCTTATCATAGTTTTATGTTTTTTTAAGTGCTTTAGTTCAGCTGTGATTGTTGTCCCATTTTTATGTCATTTTTTATGTCTTAATTTTATGATAATAAATTGTTTTTATATTTACTATTGGCAATTTTACCTCATTGTTTGACACCAGTGGTCACTACATATCCCTCATCCCCCTATTGTTCTTACATTTTCCCAGGAAATTACCACCCCTGTTTTTATTGAGGGACCTAACTGACGCCCCATTAGTAGCACAGGGGAGTGTCATACTTTACCATTTTTAAACATCACATATCTGTCTGTATCACATGTGGCGCAGTAATAATCCTCTTGCATTTATTTTTGGCAACAATTTTTTATTGCAGCCTGGTGAAAGGGAAATACCCAACAGAATGTTGAGAAATACAGATCGTACCAGTAAAAGAAACGTGTGGTGCCAAAAGATTTTTAATGAGAGTCTTAATGTAAATGAACCACCTCAACCATGTGATCTTGATGATTTATTCTGGGGAATAAAAAGACTTCTCACTAAAGAAGTCAAAACATGGTGGGACATAAAGGGCCTGGAGCACTACATTTCAATGGATAGGGTTCCAAGAGGTCTTAGACTACTCAAACAACCCACATTTGGCAATCAGGAAGGGACGTTTAAAAATGGGACAAAATACTACACACCTGTTCTATTGACTTCATGAAACTCCTTATTGATGAAAAGAAAAAGTCCCTCTCACTCCTAGAGACTGAAATTAAGACAAAGGAGATGGAATTGGAACCGTTCAAGGATAAGGAGGATTATAAGATCAATGAAAAAGTACTAAATAAGAAAATGGAGCATATTGAGGAAGAAGTTATCAAAGGGAAGGAAAAGAAATTCCTAAGGGACAAGAATGACTACGAACAAGGGAGAGTGAAGAATTGGAGCAGATTTAGACCTAATGGACATCTTAACCAGAGAACTGACGAAGGGAATTGGAAATCTGTACCTATAAAGAATTCGACCACAAAGAGTAAGGCCATGAACACCCCTACCAGCGGCATAAGGACATCCAAAAGGTTCACGACCTTGCAGAGATACGACTCAAACAGTGAACAGGATTTTTTATCCCAGAGAACAGGCGCCAGACCAAAGAGTATCCTAAGAACCTCAAAGAATACGTACATCACGCATCGCCCCTCAAAAGAAGACATACAAAGGAAAAGGAACTCGAGGAGGCAGGAGGGAGGGAATACAAAAAAAGAACATTGTAGTAACCAATCCAAGAGACAAAGGCATTTTTAATCTATCCCAACACACCTTAACAGAACCAGAAATATCCCTTTTGGACAAAGGACTTACTTTTGCACCCACAGGAGGCCTTAACAAGTTTGAGACATTTATTGATCTCAACAAGTTTGTCAGGAAACTTACGCTAAAAAGACATTTCCTAAAGAAAGAAGATGCAGTTATTGCTAACTACGAAAGCCGCTCCAAATCTGGCCTTAAACCAACATCTAAGTACTACCCATTAGAGTCCAAAGGGAGCAACATTAGTATATTTTATGAACTGGTAAAGAAGGACCTGTGCGATATGGACCAAGTAAAAATAAAAGAGAAGAATATTAAGAACAGAGAAAGTGAAGCCCTGAAAAACTTACAAAAGAACAAAGGGATCATTTAAAAACAAGCTGACAAAGGGGGGGGGGCTGGTCATCATGGATAGGGTCAAATACATCACATAGGCAGAAAGGATGCTATCAGATGGAGAATCATATGAAAAATTGACTGGAGACCCGAAAGATGGTTACATTGAAGAATTAAGGACACTTCTACTGCATGGTTTAAGAACAGAAATCATCACTAAAGAAGAGTACCAATTTTTAATGAGATCAGACCTCACTACCCCCATCTTTTGCTTCTTACCAAAGATTCACAAGAGCTTGGACAACCCGCCCGGGAGACCTATAGTGGCAGGGATCGACTCACCTCGAATTTGTCCGAATACGCTGATGTCTTTTTAAAACCATATGTAAAGGAGCTACCGTCATACCTTAAAAATACTACCTCGGTATTGAGCCTGCTAAAAGACATAGAATGGAAGGACTCGTATATGTGGGTCACAATAGACGTCCAGTCACTATATATGTGTATCGAACATGAGAAAGGAGTGACAGCCTGCAAAGAGTTTCTGGACAAAGACACCACATTACCAACTAACCATAAAGATTTTATTTGTGACATCATGTATTTTATTCTGCACCATAACTATTTTAAATTCTTGGACTAATTTTATCTACAACGGTGCAGCACCGCAATGGGTACGATTTTCGCGCCCAGTTTTGCTAATCTTTTTATGGGTTGTTGGGAAAAGACTTTTATATACGAACACCATGATTTTAACAGCAATATCATCTTTTATTGTAGATATACAGATGACATTTTAATAATCTGGGATGGAAGTATTGAATGTTTTAACAAAGCAATCATCTCAAAAGATGGAAAAATAATATCCCTTTCTCCCAGTTTAGCAGAATGAAAAGAAACTGTAGCTAACCAGAGGACTGCCAATTACAACTCGAGATGTACAGAAGCAGGTTCAAGGAGAAAGAGTATCCAGATACCATCTTAGAAGAAGCCATTACCAAAACCAATGAAGTCGAAAGATCTAAGCTGTTAGAATACAAAACAAATGAAAAAACAAAAGAATCCACGGCATTTGTAACAACTTACAACCGACATGAAAAATCTATCCGGGAGTCATTCAGGAACCATTGGAATATATTACTTATGGACCCCATCCTCAAAGAGATCCTCCCTCCTCGCCCAGAAATAGTTTTCAAGAAAGCACGGAATCTCAAGGATATACTGGCCCCCAGTATGACTGACCAGGAGAAGGACCACACATGGCCTAAGTGTGTGGGTTCATACAAATGTGGACAATGTAACGTATGCAGGTATCTATACCCGAACAGGAAAACCTTTACAGATGGAGAGAAGAAGAAGGAATACAAAATTAAAGACTACATGAACTGTAACACTCAATCAGTTATTTACCTCCTAGAATGTGATTGCGGCAAACAATACATTGGTAAGACAAAAAGACCACTAAAACTAAGAATACAAGAGCACGTGAGGAATATCAAGAACAAAGTAGAAAGCCACACCATCTCCAAACATTTCAGCCTAATACACAATTCCAACCCGGAGGCTCTGACATTCAAAGCGATTGAACTAGTAAAGTTGGGAGATAGAGGAGACGACCTTGCCAATAAACTGTCACGCCGTGAAATGTTTTGGATTTTCCAACTCCAGACATTACAACCAATGGGATTTAATGACAACTATGAAATTGCCCCCTTCCTATAAAAGTACAACCGCATATTCGAGCCGTATATCATCACCTTCTACCTTAACCTATCCTGTTCTAGCCCCCCTTTCCCCCTCCCCCCTTCTCCCCCCTATTCTTTTCACAAAACTCACCCCCACCCCCTAAAAAAAAAAACCTCCCTCTTTCACGTATTTACTTTTCACACTATATTTTACACACTTGTCATAGAGATAGAATTGTGTTGGAGTAACAATCTAGAAGGTACAACGTTGTTACAGTCAAACCGCGCTGGAAATGCCGAACTACGTCCGATCTTGGAAGCCAAGCAGTGCCGGGCCTGATCAGTACCAGTGAGGGGGACCACCTGGGAAGATCAGGTACTGTATAGTACGATAATAAATAGCTGCCTGAGAAGGGTGTAAACTCCATACTAACATAGTATAGAGCACGGAACACTGCACAAACACGTAAATGAGTATTAAAAATCAGTATTATTCAAGCACATGCACCTTATACCTTAACACAATGCACTTTTAGTATAGTATTATTTTTCCTAGGAATTAGATCCATATTAAGCACATGCACTCTATATTTCAGCCATAGCAGATGTACATTCGTTAATAGTTTGTATGGTTTTTTTTATATATATTTATTTATATTGTATTTCCAGTACACCATATTTTTACCCTTATGATTTTAACTACATGTTTAAAAGCTTGCTGTAATCGATAATCATTGTCTCATACATCTATTCTCTCTTTTCCATGGGAACATCGTAATTACAATGAAATAAAATGTCCTTCAGAGGGATCTCCCCAAAGATGGCCACCGCATTATGAACATTAAAGCTGTCCACAACAAAATGGCCACCGCCATCCGAAACACGGCCTCCACAACACTATACCCCTTGCCCGCGACAGGCACGTGCGCAGTAGAAAACCGGAAGTGGGGCGGAAGTTTACGAACGCGCCGGATACCGGAAGAAGGGCAGAAGTGCCGCTCTGGCCGCCCCAACACTGTGAAAGACTGTACTCTGGACTGTGTAATAAAGCAAAAATAAGACCCCGCATGCCATGGCATGAAAAAACGGTAGCAACCACCTGACAGAGAAGACACACCACCAGGGTGTAACCAAAAACACTAACTGCAGACACCGTACGCACTGGGACGGGCGCCCAGCATCCTCTACGGACTAAGAGAAAAGGATTTACCGGTAGGTACCAAAATCCTATTTTCTCATACGTCCTAGAGGATGCTGGGGACTCCAAAAGGACCATGGGGTTTATACCAAAGCTCCAAAATGGGCGGGAGAGTGCGGACGACTCTCCAGCACCGAATGAGCAAATAAAAAGGTCCCCAACAATCATGGTATCAAACTCGTAGAGCATAGCAAAAGCGTTTGATCCCGACCAATAAACCGCTCGGCAAAGTTGAACCGCCTAGACTCCTCGGGCATCCGACCAAGAAGAGCCCATCTTTCCATTAGAATGGGCTTCCACCAACTTCGGTCACGGCAATCCAACCATCGAACAACATGCCAAATCATATCACAGATTCAGCGTGTAACAGATAGCATACTGCAGTCGCCCCAAGCATGTTGGGAGCATACCGGAGAAACAGTGTTACGTTCCTGATGCTCAGAACTAGAAAGATGTTGCGAAGTGAGTCCAGAGCACCAGGATGTGACGCTGAAATAGGGAGGGAACGGGAATAGCCCCTAGCACCCTACCTCCGTTGTTTTACCCGTGTGGTCAGTTCACGCCTGAGTGACTATGGTTTCTTGGGCCCACGGCAGCCGCGTTTGAAGGGCGGATTAGGTCTGCCCAACTCAGATGCCCCCAGGTCTTAGAGTGAGACAAAGCGTGAACCGAGACAGGATAATAACAAGGGGACCTCTAACTTAAAGCAAACAGAAGCTAGGGGCTACTAACTACCCTAAAACTAAATATATGTGCGGCACGCCGCCAAAGGAACAGAACAACAAAAGATATCACTGTCCACTCCCCCACACGGCACCACCGAGTTCTGGGGAGGACAGTGAAAAGCGGAAACCTCCGCAAAAACCACCAATACAAAAAGTACCAAAAGGACTAAGCGGCCTAGGCCGCAACACGCGGCAGAAGCCGCTACTCACGAAACCGGGAGAGAACCCCAACAAACGAGAACCCCCAGATGACTGCAACAGGTTCACTTGAATGGGAAGGATTCCCAGGACCGGCTTCAGAACTCCAGGACTCAGGAGCACAGGGAGCAGGATCGACCAGATACAGCTGACCAGGAACAGACGTTACAAGGCAGGAACAGCATACAGGAAGCTATCACCGGCGTCTGTGCCAGGTAGTGAGGGAGAATATAACAGGGAGCCCTCCAATAGCTGCAGCGAAGTTTAATTAGTAATGTCGTGCAGCTGCCCTGCTGCACGACCAGAGCTAACAGATGTATAGATTGATAGGAAGCAACGGGGAACGCGGTTCGTCTGTGGCGTCCCCATTGCTAAGGGTCCGGCGGCTACGCGCGCACGGCGTCCCAGCGTTGCCAGGAACCCGGCGGCTCAGCGCACATGGCGTCCTGGCGTTGCTAGGCGCCGGGCGAGCAGGAAGGTAGGTGCGGCGGCCGTGAGCGTCGCTCGGAAGCAGACCGAGTGGCGCCGCGGACCGCGGCACCTAACAGTACCCCCCCTTGAGGAGGGGTTAAAGAACCCCTAAAGCTGGGTTTCTGAGGAAATTCCTGAAAGAATAATCTCTTAAATTTAGGGGCATGTAGATCCTTATCCAGGACCCAAGACCTTTCTTCCGGGCCATAGCCTTTCCAGTGAACCAAAAAATAAAGCCGGCCCCGAGAAACTTTGGAATCTAAAACCTTCTCCACCAAGAACTCTTGTTGCCCCTGAACATCCACCGGAGGTCTACCCTGGGAAGTCTTCCGAGGGAATCTCCTGAAAGAAAAATACTGCTTCAGAAGGGAACAGTGAAAAGTATTGCCAATTTTGAGTGATTTAGGCAAGCGTAGCCGAAAAGCAACTGGGTTGACCTTCTTAATGATAAGGAACGGTCGAATAAATTTGGGTCCCAATCTAGCCGAGGGTTGTCGGAGCTTGATGTTGCGGGTTGACAACTACACCTTATCTCCCACCTTAAAAGTGCATGGGCGTCGGAACCTATCAGAAAAAAAATTTTCTCGGAAGGCAGCCTTCTTAAGGGCAAGGTGCACCTTTTTCCAAATCATTCTGAGACGGGAAGTTAAGGTCAACGAGGAGACTGGAAAATGAGGGTAAAAAGAATTGGCTCTAGGATGAAAGCCCAAGACCGAAAAGAATGGGGACTCCTTGGTGGAAGAATGACAAGAGTTATTATAGGCAAACTCGGCCAAAGGAAGAAATTCAGACCAATCATTCTGAAGTTTGGCCGAATATAGCCGTAAATACTGTTTTAACGACTGATTAACACGTTCAGTTTGTCCGTTAGACTGTGGATGGTACCCAGATGTTAAAGAGAGTTTCATATTTAATGAGGCACAAAAACGTTTCCAGAAACGGGCGATGGATTGCGGTCCCCGATCAGAGACAATATCCCTGGGTAAACCATGGAGCCTGAACACATAGCGGAGAAATAAAACTGCCAACCCTTGAGCAGAGGGTAATCGGGGGAGAGCAATGAAGTGGGCCATCTTACTAAAACGGTCTACTACCACCCAAATGACTCGAAATCCAGCTGAAAGAGGAAGGTCCACCACGAAATCCATGGATATATGTGACCATGGCCTGAGAGGAATGGCTAAAGGTATGAGTTGCCCGACCGGCAACGATCGAGATACCTTGTACTGAGCACAAACCTGACAGGAACGGACAAATTCCCTTACATCTTTAGAAAGATTAGGCCACCACACTGAGCGAGAGATTAACTCCAAGGTCTTAGTGATACCCGGATGACCAGAAACCTTATTATCATGAAACTCAGCTAGAACAGTGCCTCTCAGAAATTCAGGGACGAAGAGACGATCTGCAGGAGTGACTTTAGGAGCCTGCTGCTGAAGCTGGACTAGCTGTGTAAATAAATCCTGTGTGAGGCCAGCCCGGATGACAGACGATGGAACTATGGGGGTAGTAGCCGGGTGGTTGTTGTGAACCGGAAGAAAACAACGTGACAGGGCATCGGCTTTTGTATTCTTGGAACCGGGCCTGAAGGTGATAATAAACCTGAAACGAGTAAAAAACAACGCCCAACGTGCCTGTAGAGCATTAAGCCGTTTAGCTGACTCAATATACTGCGGGTTCTTGTGGTCAGTAAACACTGTAATGGTATGCCTAGCTCCTTCCAGCCAATGCCTCCACTCCTCGAAAGCCCATTTAACTGCCAACAATTCTCAATTACCAACATCATAGTTGGATTCTGCTGAGGAGAATTTCCTGGACATGAAGGCACATGGGGTGTAATTCCTGAGACTCCGGGTCTTCCTGAGAAAGGATAGCCCTCACTCCAACCTCTGAGGCATCTACCTCGACAATAAAGGGGAGCTCCGGGTTAGGGTGTCTGAGCACTGGAGCTGAGACAAAGGCCTGCTTTAAGGCCAGAAAGGCAGACTTGGCTTCAGGCGACCAATTGGAAGGGTCCGCTCCTTTTTTAGTCAATGCTACTATAGGAGCAACCAAATCAGAGAAGGTATGAATAAAACGCCTATAGTAATTTGCAAACCCTAAAAAGCGCTGAATTGCTTTTAAGTTTTTGGGTTGTGCCCAATTTAGGATGGCCTGGAGTTTTTTTGGTTCCATGAAAAACCCCTTAGGAGAAATAATATACCCCAGGAAGGACACTTCTGTTATGTGGAAATCACATTTATCCAGTTTGGCGTATAAATGATTTTCCCGTAACTTCTGAAGGACCAGTCGCACATAGGTATTATGTTGTTCTAAAGACTCGGAGTAAATCAAAATGTCGTCTAAATAAACGACCACGAACTTTCCTAGAAAGTCGCGAAGGACGTCGTTAATGAGATCTTGAAATACAGCAGGAGCATTTGACAGCCCAAACAGCATCACCAGGTATTCATAATGTCCCGACTGTGTGCTGAAAGCCGTCTTCCACTCATCCCCAGATTTAATTCGGATGAGATTGTAAGCCCCTCTAAGATCGATCTTGGAAAAGATAACGGCAGTCCGGAGCTGATCAAATAGTACTGAAATCAGTGGCAAGGGGTAGGTGTTTTTAACAGAGATTTTATTCAAAGCCCGAAAATCAATACATGGTCTGAGCGACCCATCTTTTTTCTCAACAAAAAAGAACCCTGCACTCAATGGAGATTTCGAGGGCCTAATGAAGCCTTTTTTTAGGCTCTCCTGTACATAATCAGTCATTGCCGTAGTTTCCGGCCCAGACAGGTCATATAGTCTCCCCTTAGGTAAAGAGGCACCGGGAACTAAGTCAATAGCGCAGTCATAGGACCGATGAGGAGGCAGAATATCCGCATTACCCTTGGAGAAAACGTCGGCAAAGTCCTGATATTCCAAAGGAATAAGTTCTGGGGTGACTGCCGCAACCCGGACTGGACGGGAAATACATTCCTTAACACAAAAGGGACCCCATCGGGAAATCTCCCCAGACTGCCAATCTATGGTGGGATTATGAAAGGCAAGCCAGGGGTGACCCAGAACTACGGGGACAGCCGGACAATGGGTAAGGTAAAATTCGATTTTCTCTGAATGTAGGGCCCCCACTGTCAGTTGTACTGGAGGTGTGCGGTGAGTGATTACCCCGTTAGAAAGCGGACCACCATCCAAGCCGTGCATGGTGATACGTTTATCCATAGGTATCTGTGGAACGCCCAAAGCCTGAGCCCAACCAAGATCCATGAAATTTCCCGCAGCTCCACTGTTGACGAAGGCCGACACCAACGAACTGAGGCTACCAAAGGAAATGTTTACAGGAACTAATAAGGAATCATTAGAGGAGATTAACTGCAGACCCAAGTGAACCCCCTCACTATTCACTTGGTCAGAGTGTTTCCCTGCTTATTCCGGCAATTACGTGTGATATGTCCCTTGCCACCACAATACAAGCAAAGACCAGAATTTAGCCTTCTGGTTCTTTCCTCTGGGGACAGCCGGGAGAGACCCATTTGCATGGGCTCCTCGACGTCCTCAGGGAAAGTATACACACATGGACTAGGCCTGAAACTAGCTCCTCTTTCAGCCCTCCGCTCCCGGAGACGACGATCAATTTTAATAGCAAGCTCCATGAGTTTGTCTAGAGTCTCTGGAGCGGGGTACTGAAGGAGACTGTCTTTAATAACTTCAGACAAACCGAGGCGAAACTGACTGCGCAGGGCCGGGTCATTCCAGCCACAGTCGTTCGACCAACGGCGAAACTCGGTACAATACGCCTCTGCTGGATTTTTCCCTTGCTAAAGTGCACGCAGGTGGCTCTCAGCCGACGCTTCTCTATCAGGGTCATCATACAAAAGGCCTAAGGACTTAAAAAAGGCATCTACAGATAGCAAGGCAACATCATCGGCTTTTAGTCCAAAAGCCCAGGTTTGTGGACCGCCTTGTAGTAATGACATCACAATCCCGACCCGTTGAGACTCAGTACCAGAGGATCGGGGCCTTAAACGAAAATAAAGCTTACAAGCTTCCTTGAAATTAAAAAAATCCTTTCGGTTACCCGAAAAACGGTCAGGTAGATACATCTTTGGTTCTGGAATCATACTCGGGGAGGCTCGCAAAAGATCTTCCTGCGATCTCACCCGAAGAGTAAGATCCTGAACCATCTGAGTTAGTTCCTGAATCTGGTTGGCCAAAAGCTGGCTGGGATTCGGTCCTAATACTGCCGGATTCATGAGGCCGAATTTCAAAGCCCACCAAATACAAAAAACTTTTTTTTTTTTTTTGTGATTTTGGGCCGGTGATAATGTTACGTTCCTGATGCTCAGAACTAGAAAGATGTTGCGAAGTGAGTCCAGAGCACCAGGACGTGACGCTGAAATAGGGAGGGAACGGGAATAGCCCCTAGCACCCTACCTCTGTTGTTTTACCCGTGTGGTCAGTTCACGCCTGAGTGACTATGGTTTCTTGGGCCCACGGCAGCCGCGTTTGAAGGGCGGATTAGGTCTGCCCAACTCCGATGCCCCCAGGTCTAAGAGTGAGACAAAGCGTGAACCGAGACAGGATAATAACAAAGGGACCTCTAACTTAAAGCAAACAGAAGCTAGGGGCTACTAACTACCCTAAAACTAAATATATGTGCGGCACGCCGCCAAAGGAAAAGAACAACAAAAGATATCACTGTCCACTCCCCCACACGGCACCGCCGAGTTCCGTGGAGGACAGTGAAAAGCGGAAACCTCCGCAAAAACCACCAATACAAAAAGTACCAAAAGGACTAAGCGGCCTAGGCCGCAACACGCGGCAGAAGCCGCTACTCACGAAACCGGGAGAGAACCCCAACAAACGAGAACCCCCAGATGACTGCAACAGGTTCACTTGAATAGGAAGGATTCCCAGGACCGGCTTCAGAACTCCAGGACTCAGGAGCACAGGGAGCAGGATCGACCAGATACAGCTGACCAGGAACAGACGTTACAAGGCAGGAACAGCATACAGGAAGCTATCACCGGCGTCTGTGCCAGGTAGTGAGGGAGAATATAACAGGGAGCCCTCCAATAGCTGCAGCGAAGCTTAATTAGTAATGTCGTGCAGCTGCCCTGCTGCACAACCAGAGCTAACAGGTGTATAGATTGATAGGAAGCAACGGGGAACGCGGTTCGTCTGTGGCGTCCCCGTTGCTAAGGGTCCGGTGGCTACGCGCGCACGGCGTCCCAGCATTGCCAGGGACCCGGCGGCTCAGCGCGCACGGTGTCCTGGCGTTGCCAGGGACCCGGCGGCTCAGCGCGCACGACGTCCTGGCGTTGCTAGGCGCCGGGCGGGCAGGAAGGGAGGTGCGGTGGCCATGAGCGTCGCTCGGAAGCAGACCGAGCGGCGCCGCGGACCGCGGCACCTAACAAACAGAGCCTCTATTTCTCCAAACTGAGCCAAATTGGCAACCTAAATATTCAAATCCCCGGTAACACCGAAAGACTTTGAATCAGCAAATGCCGAAGGACCCACCGGCATCAAAAATAGACTGTTTTCTGCGAAACCCAGCAACCACTCTTTGGTAGAACTACAATCCGAGTTCACAAGTCCTCTCTGTCTACCTGGAAGACACACATTGCGGCAGGCAGATTCCCCATTTTTACACATTGCGGCAGGCAGATTCCCCCTTTTTACACATTGCGGCAGACAGTCGAAAGAAAGAAAGAAAGAAAGAAAGAAAGAAAGAAAGAAAGAAAGAAAGAAAGAAAGAAAGAAAGAAAGAATTATACTTACCCTCTCCGCTGGCTCAGGCTCCTCGGTGCAGCTTCTGACGATTCCCGGGCAGGAGAGAAGGAGGAGGAGGGAGGTGTAGGAGGGTGCCGCAGCAGCGCTGTGTCATTGGTGGAGGCGCTGCTGCTGCTGCCCCTCTGCTTCACTATAGGCTGTTCTCGGAAGACAGCCTATAGTGAAGCCGAGGGACAGCAGCAGCAGCGCCTCAACCAGTAATAAAGCGCTGCTGCTGCTCCCTCCTCCACCTCCCTCCTCCTCCTTCACCCCCGTGCCGCTGCGGTGCGCTCCTCTCCTCTCTGTCCGGGCGGCTGTGTGCTGCGGGCAGCGGTTTGACTCATTACATGCTTTGGGCCCCTGGACAGAGGCGGGCCCCAGTGCAACGCACTGGTTGCACTGGCGGTAGTTCCGCCTCTGGCTCTGTTTGTCCTGTATGCAGCCAACAAGGTTGGCGCTCCTGCTTCTAAGCAGACTATTGCTCGCTGGATCTGTAACACGATTCAGCAGGCTCATTCTACAGCTGGATTGCCGTTACCAAATTCCGTAAAGGCCCATTCCACTAGGAAGGTGGGCTCTTCTTGGGCGGCTGCCTGAGGCATCTCGGCATTACAGCTTTGCCGAGCAGCAACTTGGTCGGGTTCAAACACTTTTGCAAAATTCTACAAGTTTGATACCCTGGCTGATGAGGACCTTGCGTTTGCTCAGTCGGTGCTGCAGAGTCATCCGCACTCTCCCGCCCGGTCTGGAGCTTTGGTGTAAACCCCATGGTCCTTACGGAGTCCCCAGCATCCTCTAGGACGTAAGAGAAAATAAGATTTTAAACCTACCGGTAAATCTTTTTATCCTAGTCCGTAGAGGATGCTGGGCGCCCGTCCCAGTGCGGACTAAATCTGCAAGACTTGTGTATAGTTGTTGCTTTCATAAGGGTTATGTTGCAGTTAGAATCGGTCTTTGACTGATACTGTTTTTTGTTCATACTGTTGACTGGTTGCGTATATTCCAGGTTATATGGTATGATTGGTGTGGGCTGGTATGAATCTTGCCCTTAGATCAGGCATTCCCAACCGCGGTCCTCAAGGCACACCAACAGTGCAGGTTTTAGTGATATCCAGGCTTCAGCACAGGTGGTTAAATCAAAATAACTGAGGTACTAATTAAGTCACCTGTGTTCAAGCCTGGATATCACTAAAACCAGGACTGTTAGTGTGCCTTGAGGACCGCGGTTGGGAAACACTGCCTTAGATTAACAAAATCCTTTCCTCATATTGGCCCTCATTCCGAGTTGTTCGCTCGCAAGCTGCTTTTAGCAACATTGCACATGCTAAGCCGCCGCCTACTGGGAGTGAATCTTAGCTTAGCAAATTTGCGAACGAAAGATTCTCAAAATTGCGAATAGAAATTTCTAAGCAGTTTCTGAGTAGCTCGACACTTACTCTGCCACTGCGATCAGTTCAGTCAGTTTCGTTCCTGGTTTGACGTCACAAACACACCCAGCGTTCGCCCAGACACTCCCCCGTTTCTCCAGCCACTCCCACGTTTTTCCCAGAAATGGCAGCGTTTTTTCACACACTCCCATAAAACGGCCAGTTTCCGCCCAGAAACACCCACTTCCTGTCAATCACACAACGATCACCAGAACGAAGAAAAAACCTCGTAATGCCGTGAGTAAAATACCAAACTTCTTAGCAAATTTACTTGGCGCAGTGCGAACATTGCGCATGCGCAGTTTGCGGAAAATCGCTGTGATGCGATGAAAAAGAACGAACGAACCACTCGGAATGAGGGCCATTGTTCATCTCCTCTGGGCACAGTTCTCTAACTGAGGTCTGGAGGAGGGGCATAGAGGGAGGAGCCAGTGCACACCCATACTAAAAGTTCTTTATAGTGCCCATGTCTCCTGCGGAGCCCGTCTATACCCCATGGTCCTTACGCAGTCCCCAGCATCCTCTACGGACTAGGAGAAAAAGATTTACCGGTAGGTTTAAAATCTTATTTTCAACCTCACTAACTATGTAATTATATAACTATGGGGGTCATTCCGAGTTTATCGCTCACTAGCAGTTTTTAGCAGCCATGCAAATGCATTGTCGCCGCCCACTGGGGAGTGTATTTTCGCTTTGCAGAAGTGCGAACGCTTGTGCAGCAGAGCGCCTGCAAAATAATTTTGTGCAAAACAAGACCAGCCCTCTTCGTGTGCGTTGATTCTAACGACGGAGGGACGGCTTTTGATGTCACACACCCGCCCAGCGAACGTCCAGCCACGCCTGCGTTTTTTCTGCCACACCTGCGTTTTTCTAAGCACTCCCTGAAAACGGTCAGTTGACACCCAGAAACGCCCCCACTTCATGTCAATCTTCCTGCGTTCGGCCATGCGACAGGAATGTTCGTTACACTCTGTGCAAACCCACGATGCTCATTGTACCCGTACGACGCACCTGCGCATTGCGGTACATACTCATGCACAGAAATGCCAATTTGTAGACTGATCGCTGCGCTGCGAACAACGGCAGCTAGCGATCAACTCGGAATGACGCCCTATGTTTATTGAAATTCTAATTAACGTAGTTTTCCTATTTCCCATCTGAAGAATACCTGTGTTACATTTCAGCTTCCTAACATATCGGGAAGTAAGAAAATTAGTGATGAGTGAGTGAGGGCTTTTGCATTTAAATACAGGTTTATATAGATTTATTTAATTTATTTATTTGGGGGAGGGGCTGCCTATTTTATCAGTCTCGGCAGGGGCGTCGGAATGGGGGGAGCAAGGGGGCAGCATGCCACCCCAAAACCTGACAGAGGCGCAGGCGCTGGGGAGGGGAAGCGCTTACCGGCGGAGAGCCAGAGACTCCAGTCCCACTTTGGAAAGTCTGCTGCCGCTGCGTGCTGCCCCATGTCTTGTGTCCTGGCCGGGAGGAGGGGTGCCCATGCTGAGCCTGCTGGGACATCCCCACCACCTCCCATTAATGCAGGGGTGGGGAACCTTTTTTTACCGAGGGCCATTTGGATATTTATAAAATCCTTCGGGGGGCCATACAAAAATTCTCAACTTAAAAAATTACCCTACCCCCCAGTAGGACTGCCCCTTAGAGGTACTGTGCCAAAAAAATGGGTGTGGCGAGTTAAAATGGGACGTGATACACATATGCCCCCAATAGTGCAGTGCCAGATCCACAATTGCCCCCACAGTGCCAGGTATACAAATGCCCCCACAGTGCCAGGTATACAAATGCCCCCACAATGCCAGGTATACAGATGCCACCCACAGTGCCAGGTATACAAATGCCCCCCACAGTGCCAGGTATACAAATGCCCCCCACAGTGCCAGGTATACAAATGCTCCCCACAGTGCCAGGTATACAAATCCCCCCCACAGTGCCAGGTATACAAATCCCCCCACAGTGCCAGGTATACAAATGCCCCTCACAGTGCCAGGTATACAAATGCCCCTTACAGTGCCAGGTATACAAATGCCCCCCACAGTGCCAGGTATACAAATCCCCCCACAGTGCCAAGTATACAAATGCCCCCCACAGTGCCAGGTATACAAATGCCCCTCACAGTGCCAGGTATACAAATGCCCCTCACAGTGCCAGGTATACAAATGCCCCCACAGTGCCAGGTATAGAAATACCCCCACAGTGCCAGGTATACAAATGCCCCTCACAGTGCCAGGTATACAAATGCCTCTTACAGTGCCAGGTATACAAATGCCCCCCACAGTGCCAAGTATACAAATGCCCCACAGTGCCAGGTATACAAATCCCCCCACAGTGCCAAGTATACAAATGCCCCCCACAGTGCCAGGTATACAAATGCCCCTCACAGTGCCAGGTATACAAATGCCCCCCACAGTGCCAGGTATACAGAATGCCCCCACAGTGCCAGATATACAACTGCCCCTCACAGTGCCAGGTATACAAATGCCACTCACAGTGCCAGGTATACAAATGCCCCTCACAGTGCCAGGTATACAAATCCCCCCCTCCCCCGTGCTGCTTACCGCTGCTGCATTCGGCGGCGTTTCTCGTGTGTCAGGACAGGGAGGAGAGTGCGGCTGTCGGCCGGCGGCATGTAGGACTTCAAACCAGCCACCGGTTCGAGAGCCATTCAGAGCTTGCGGACCGGCAGCCGCGGCTCCTAATTGGCTGCCGGTCCGCGAGCTCTGATTGGCTCACGAACCGGTGGCTGGTTTGAAGTCCTACACGCCGCCGCTCTCCTCCCTGTCCTGACAGCTGAGACACGCTGCCGCCGGACTGAGCAGCAGCGTGTCTCACTGACAGAAGCGAGTGGGCCGGAGCAAACGGCTTTGTGGGCCTTATACGGCCCGCGGGCCGGAGGTTCCCCACCCCTGCAGTAATGCATCAGTGTGAAGAGCCGGACAGGACATGTGGCAGCACACAGCGGCGGCAGACTGTCCAAAGTGGATATATACATAGATAAGAGAGCGCATAAGGATTCAAAATATTTATTACAGAATAAAAAATAAAAAAAAATTGTACCCAATCACTATTCACATAAATGCATCTTAGCACTGGGGCACTAGAGACACTTCAGCATACCTCCCAACTTTGATGGAATGCAGAGTGGGACATCAGCGCGCGCCAAAGGCGCGCGTTCGAAATCAGGGGGCGTGGCCTATCCAAAAGGGGCGTGACCTCGCGGCAAGTGCCGCAATCTCAAACCACGCCCCCGTTTTCGTCATTATGGGGGCATGGACAGCGCTGTGAGAGCTGCTGGCCATGCCCCCTGTCCCTCTCTGCCAGGAATAGATGCCGTGCGCATGCGCACGGCATCTATTCACCGCTGCTCTGCTCAGAGCAGCAAGTGACAGGTAGGGATCTCCCAACTGCCTCCCCACTCGCGGGACACTGCGACCCGCGGGTGGGACAGCGGGACAGACCGTGAAAAACGGGACTGTCCCGCCCAAATCGGGACAGTTGGGAGGTATGACTTCAGTCCGATGTTAAACAATATATTGCTCCAAGCTTATTAAAAGGTTCATATATATACAGTATATGTATATAGGCATATCAGACTGCAGTTATATAGCTGTGTTGCTCTTACCAACCGCCACTCTATTGCCGGAGTTAAACTCAGTCTCCTTTTCTTTCTCCTAGCCTCTGTGGTCAGTGTTAATAGTGTCCAGCTGCTGAGAACCCTATTACCGGACCAAAACGTGAGGTCAGCGTCCTTGTAGTACAAACCACAGTTCCTGAGACCAGAGATAGAGACTTATTTCTGTGGGGGAATGCGGCTGTAGGGGCCCATGCTTAAAGATGTAGCCAAGTTCCAGTGGGGGTGTGGCTAACCTTTACAGAGTACATGCTCTGTGCCCCTTGGTAAATATATAATAAACCAAATTATTGTGAAGTATAATGTAACATATGTATAATGCATAAATCCAGTGCAATAGGATAGTCTGGAACTTGATCCCTAGAGGAGGAGGAGGGCCCACAGGCAGTAGGGCCCTCCGGTGGTTTCCCCTGTTCCCCTGTGGGCCAGTCCAACCCTGGATGCATTTATGTGAATAGTGATTGGGTATAAATTATGTTATTTTTTTATTGTGTAATAAATATTTTGAATTCTTATGCGCTCTCTTATCTATGTATATACCTTTTACCATTGTAGTGTAATTTCAGGCTATAAAGTGGGAGCAGCATTTGATATTCTAATTGCACAGTGACCAGCACATTAGCCAGGGTGTTTTTTGGTAAAAATTATATTTGTTTTTGTGCCTGAATATTTATACATATACAGACATACATATATTGGGGGTCATTCCAAGTTGATCGCTAGCTGAAAATGTTCGCTGCGCAGCGACGATGCAAAAAAAAGGCACTTCTGCGTATGCGGCGCAATGCACACGTGCAACGTACTTTCACAACGTAGGTTAACAGAAGGTCTAGCGAAGCTTTTCAGTCGTACTGGTTGCCGCAGAGTGATTGACATGAAGTGGGCGTTTCTGGGTGTCAACTGACCGTTTTCAGGGAGTGATCGAAAAAACGCAGGCGTGGCTGGGCGAACACAGGTCGTGTTTGTGACGTCAAAACAGAAACTGAACAGTCTGAAGTCATCACAAGCGCTGAGTAGGTCTGAAGCTACCCTAAAACTGCACAACATTTTTTTGTAGCCGCTCTGCGTTCCTTTAGTTCGCACTTTTGCTAAGCTAAAATACACTCCCAGTGGGAGGCGGCATAGCGTTTGCACGACAGCTAAAAACAGCTAGCGAGCGATCAACTCGGAATGACCCCCATTGTCTCAGTATACCTGGACATTAATTTTGTGTTGTCTGTGTGTGTCTAATTTTAATTTTAATATTATTGTTGTTTTCCAAAGTGGGACTGGAGTCTCCGGCTCTCCGCGGTGATCCTCGGGTAAGCGCTCCCCACATGTGGGGAAGGGGGAGCGCCAAATGTTTTTTTCCACGCTCACTTCCCCCAACCATATGACGTTGTGGCGTCCCTGAGTCCCGGGCCCCACAATTTCTGATGGCAGCCCTGCTGACCTATGTATGAAGAAGAACTGAGCTACACTTCATTTTTATCAGCTGGTATGTAACACAGTGGGGCAGTGATATATGGATAACACCAGTGACGTGTGTGTTCTTGTCCACTTGCCTGTCACAATTGGTGGTGCAGGTGTCGCGATCCACATAGGGATCTCCCATGAGCCACACAGTTCCTTCCATCCAAGGGAACCCCGTTTTTGCCCTCCGTCATAGACCCAGCAGAGGACACTCACACACAGCCTCCCTGCCCGCAGAGCCATCCCGCTCCTTGCTGCCGGACACTTCCAACCGTGACACTGCCGGGGGTGACTGTGGTGGGTCTGGCAGGCGGTGGTGGGTCTGGCAGGCGGCAGCTGCTGCCCCCTCAAATCTGGGTCCCAGGGCACAATCACACCACTCACCCACCCACACCCCTACTAGCTGCCCTGCCTCCTGACTGCTTATCTGGCTGCCTAATTTAGTATTAATTACTATTCAGTTTGAAGATGGGTAAAAGCCACCGATCTGACATTTAGTAAATCTGCATCATGCAGTTGTCACGCTATCCAGTGGCGTAAGTTCGTCCCAGTCGGCCGGAGGCATGATAAATGTTGGTGCCCCCCTACATATACACACACATACCATATGTAGCTATCCGGCACTAAGGGTGAACAGTAGCAGCGTGCTCAGGTACCTTTCCCAATAGTAATATAGATACACATAGAAAGTGGACGCACTTCAAGTCAGTCATTACAATAAAACAGACACCAGCATA
Organism: Pseudophryne corroboree; assembly: GCF_028390025.1. Taxonomy (NCBI): domain Eukaryota; kingdom Metazoa; phylum Chordata; class Amphibia; order Anura; family Myobatrachidae; genus Pseudophryne; species Pseudophryne corroboree. The sequence goes on along the minus strand of NC_086444.1, from coordinate 1,129,356,449 downwards.
CCATTATAGTACACCTACAGTGCTTCCTCACCCGCCAGCAGGTCTCTATGGAGATGCTTTGGCGCAGCGGTGTGCCAATATAATTAGTGTTCACTCTAGGATTTTTTTAGGGCAGGGTGCTGATCACGGGGAGGGCACATTTATCTACTCGGGAGGGCAAACTTAGGTACATACTATAATGCTTGGTGCTCCCATTCCTATAGGCAAAAACATGGGCAGTGCGCGCCTAAGGCGCGCAGCAAAAATCTAGGGGCGTTGTTTCGTGGGGAAGGGGCGTGGCCACATAATAGTGGCAATTCACATTACACCACACGGTAGTGCACCTAATACACATTGCACCAGGTATAACCTCCTATACACACTGCGACAGGTAGAGCACGTTAGACATATTGCGCCAGATAGAGCACGTTATACACATTGCGCCAGGCAGAGCACTGAGGCACACTGCACCAGGTAGAGAGCACTGAGGCACACTGCACCAGGTAGAGAGCACTGAGGCACACTGCACCAGGTAGAGAGCACTGAGGCACATTGCACCAGACAGAGAGCACTGAGATTGAAGTTTACAGCTGCAAAATACTTACAAGGTTAATTTAACCCAGGGGGACTCTCATGTGCTTACCAGGTCCGGCGGCGCACGGCTGGGTCCGGCGGCGTTGCGGGGTCTGGCAGGCAGCAAACGGCGGGGCGGCAGGGCGCACCAAAACGGGCAGGGCGGGATTCAGCTGTCTAAAAAAGGGGCAGGGCGCATCGCCCTGAGAAAGACACCTAGCGTGAACACTAGATATATATAAAAAAAACACACAAACGCCTCATTCACTTAAACACACACACACGTTTCTTTCACTTAAACACACATGCCACTTTCACACACACACACACACACACACACACACACACACACACATGCCTCCTTCACTTAAAAACACACATGCCGCTTTCAGACACACACACACACACACACACACAGCATGCACAACCCCTCCCTCCCTCCCTCCTTAGTTCCGCTTCTCTGTGCGCAAACCAAAAAAAATATAGGATTTTAATTACCGACCGGTAAATCCTTTCCTCGTAGTCCGTAGAGGATGCCGGGGTCCATATTAGTACCATGGGGTATAGACGGGTCCACCAGGAGCCATTGGCACTTTAAGAGTTTAATAGTGTGGGCTGGCTCCTCCCTCTATGCCCCTCCTACCAGACTTAGTCTAGAAACTGTGCCCAAGGAGACGATATACTTCGAGAGAAGGAATTACACAGAGAGTGGTGAGATTCATACCAGCTCACACAACAGGCAAATCCGGCCAACATGCCGAAATAACCCAGCAACAGCTGAAACAGTAAATAACGCAGAACTTACCTAGGAACCAGGCAGTACTGAACTATAAAACCAATGCAGGAAAACGAAGCGCTGGGCGGGCACCCAGCATCCTCTACGGACTACGAGAAAAGGATTTACCGGTAGGTAATTAAAATCCTATTTTCTCTTACGTCCTAAAGGATGCTGGGGTCCATATTAGTACCATGGCGATGTACCAAAGCTCCCAGTACGTGAGGGAGAGCGCTAAGGCTCCTGCAACACTGCTTGACCAAACATAAGGTCATCAGAAGCCAAAGTATCGAACTTGTAAAAATTGCCAAACGTGCTCGACCCAGACCAAGTAGCTGCTCGGCAGAGTTGTACAGCCGAGACACCCCGGGCAGCCGCCCATGAAGAGCCCACTTTACGAGTAGAGTGGGCCTTTACAGCTCTTGGACACGGCAATCCTGCCGTGGAATAAGCATGCTGGATAGTGAACTGATCCAGAGTGAAATCGACTGCTTATCAGCAGGACACCCAATTTTCTTAGGATCATAGAGGACAAACAGAGCGTCACTTTTCCTATGGCGAGCTGTCCTCTTCACATAAATCTTCAAAGTCCTCACTACATCCAAGGCCTTTGAAGCAATTGAGGAGTCAGTAGCCACTGGCACCACAATTGGTTGGTTGATATGGAAAGCTGAAACAACCTTAGGCAGGAACTGTGGACGAGTCCTAAGTTCCGCCCTGTCTTCACGGAACTTCAGATAGAGGCTTTACAAGATAAAGTCCCCAATTCCGACACGCATCATGCAGAAGCCAAGGCCAACAAAGTGACCGCCTACCACTTGAGAAACTTGAGATCAGCCTCCAGCAGAGGCTCGAACCAAGCAGACTGCAGGAACTGCAACACCACATCAAGATCCCAGGGTGCCGTTGGCACCACAAAGGGAGGCTGGATGTGCAGAACCCCTTTCAAAAAGGTCTGAACCTCAGGGAGGACAGCCAGTTGTTTTTGGAAGAAGATGGACAAAGCAAAGATCCGGACCTTGATGGAGCCCAATCTCAGTCCCATATCCACCCCTGCTTGCAGGAAAAGGAGAAAACGTCCAAGTTGAAACTCCACCGCATGAAACTTCTTGGACTCACACCAAGGAACATATTTTTTCCAAATGCGATGGTAATGTTTAGACGTTACCCCCTTCCTAGCCTGTATCAGGGTCGGAATTACCTCACTTGGGATACCCTTCCGAGCTAAGAGCTGGCTTTCAACCGCCATGCTGTCAAACGTAGCCGTGGTAAGTCTTGATAAGCGAACGGCCCCTGCAGTAGCAGATCCTCCCGAAGAGGTAATGGCTTTGGATCTTCCAATCTTCCAGTCCGGAGCAATGAGGATTTCCAGAACCTTTGTTCTTCTTACCAGTTGAAGAACTTTTGGTATCAGAGGAAGTGGAGGGAACACATACACTGACGTGAACACCCACGGTGTTACCAGTGCGTCCACCGCCACTGCCTGTGGGTTTCTCGACCTGGAACAGTACCTCCGCAGCTTCTTGTTGAGGCGGGAGGCCATCATGTCTATGTGAGGTACCCCCCACCAACCTGTTACCTCCTCGAACACCTCCGGATGGAGGCCCCACTCTCCTGGATGGAGATCGTGTCTGCTGAGGAAGTCTGCTTCCCAGTTGTCTACTCCCGGAATTAAGATTGCTGACATCGCGACAGTGTGCCTTTCTGCCCAGAGGAGGATTCTTGACACCTCTGACATTGCAGCCCTGCTCTTCGTTCCGCCTTGTCGGTTTATGTAAGCCACTGTGGTCACGTTGTCCGACTGCACCTGAACAGCCCGATCCTGTAGAAGTTGTGCTGCTTGCAGAAGGGCGTTGTACATGGCCCTTAGCTCCAGGATGTTTATTGGGAGAAGGGATTCTTGAGTCGACCACCTTCCTTGGAAGGTTTCCCCCTGAGCGACTGCTCCCCAACCTCTTAGACTTGCGTCTGTGGTTAAAAGTATCCAGTCCTGAATTCCGAACCTTCGGCCTTCCAGAAGGTGCGGAAGTTGTAGCCATGAGAGGAGTGAAATCCTGGCTTTCGGAGACAGGCGTATCCTCTTGTGCATGTGTAGGTGAGAGCCCGACAACTGGTCCAATAGGTCCAGCTGAAAAGGTCGAGCTTGAAACCTGCCGTACTGCAGAGCCTCGTAGGCGGCAATCATCTTCCCCAGAAGGCGGACGCATTGATGAACCGATACCCGGGTAGGATTTAAGGGGTTCACTATGGGCCGGCGGACGGGCTCCCGGCGACCAGCATACCGGCGCCGGGAGCCCGACCTCCGGCTTACCGACAGTGTGGCAAGCGCAAATGAGCCCCTTGCGGGCTCGCTGCGCTCGCCACGCTACGGGTACGGTGGCGCTATTTTATTCTCCCTCCAGGGGGGTCGTGGACCCCCACGAGGGAGAATAAGTGTCGGTATGCCGGCTGTCGGGATTCCGGCGCCGGTATACTGTGCGCCGGGTTCCCATCAGTCGGCATACTGAAGACCACCCGGCTTTAAGACATCCTGGACCATTGTTGAAATCACCAATGCCTTCTCCACCGGGCGAAAAACCCTCTGCACTTCCGTGTCGAGGATCAATCCCAGGAAAGACAGTCTCCTTGTCGGTTCCAGACGAGACTTTGGAAGGTTCAGTATCCATCCGTGTTTCCTGAGTAGTTGTGTCGTGAGTGCGATGGATCGCAACAACCTCTCCCTGGACGACGCCTTGATCAGGAGTTCGTCCAGATACGGAATTATGTTCACCCCCTGCTTGCGGAGAACCATCATCTCTGTCATCACCTTGGTGAAGATCCTTGGTGCTGTGGAGGGGCCAAACGGCAGCGCCAGGAACTGATAGTGATCGTCCAACAGTGCAAACCTGAGATATGCCTGATGCGGCGACCAAATGGGAATGTGGAGGTAAGCATCCTTGATGTCCAGCGACACCAGGAACTCCCCCTCCATCAGTCCTGAGATGACAGCTCTCAGAGATTCCATCTTGAATTTGAACTCCCTGAGATAAGGGTTCAAAGACTTTAAGTTTAGAATAGGTCGTACCGAACCATCCGGCTTTGGTACCATGAAAAGGTTCGAATAATTTCCCTTGTTCCACTGCTGAGGTAGAACCGGAACAATGACCTCTGACACCACCAATTTTCTGATGGCCTCCAGAAGAATTGTTCTGTCCGCCAGCAGAGCTGGCAAGCCTGACTTGAAGAAACGGTGAGGCGGGAGATCTTGAAACTCCAGCCTGTACCCCCTGGACACTATATCCAGGACCCGGGGGTCCAGGCAAGACGACACCCAGACATGGCTGAACTGCCGGAGTCTCGCCCCCACCTGACCTTCCTCCAGGCCTAGCTATGAGGAGGAATTAGGGGTATCAGAAGCAGGCTTCTGGGCTTGGGAACCTGCGGGAGCAGGTTTCTTTCCTTTGGCACGACCACCTCTGAAGAAGGTGTTCAAAGGCTTGGTCTTTCTAGACCTCACGGGCCGAAAGGACTGAGACGTGGCTGGCGTAAAAGGCTTCTTTGTAGCCGGTGCAGCTGAGGGGAGAAAAGTAGACTTACCCGCGGTAGTCGTGGCAATCCACGCATCCAGCGCCTCCCCAAAGAGACCCTGACCTGTATAGGGTAGGCTCTCCACACTCTTCCTGGATTCCGCGTCCGTAAACCATAGGCGCAGCCAGAGACCCCTGCGAGCCGAGATGGACATGGAGGAGATCCCCGCAGCCATGGAACCCAGGTCCTTCATGGAATCAACCAGGAATCCTGCAGAATCCTGAATATGGCGTAAAAATAAATCAACGTCACCTTTATCCATCGCAGTCGATTCCTCCTGCAGAGCGATTGACCACCTGGCAATAGCTTTCGCAATCCAAGCACAGGCTGTAGTAGGCCGTAAAATAGCCGCGGAAGCCGTGTAAATGGATTTAAGCGTAGCATCCAACTTGCGATCTGCCGGGTCCTTCAAAGCGGTATATCCCGGGACTGGTAACACCACCTGTTTAGACAGCCAGGAGACAGAGGCGTCGACTATTGGCGGGGACTCCCATATCTTCCTATCTTCCTCTGGGAAGGGAAAAGCAACCAAGACCCTCTTAGTGATCTGAAATTTATTTTCCGGAGTTTCCTAGGAATTTTCGAAGATAGCGTTTAATTCTTTGGATGCCGGGAAGGTGAGGTGGGGCTTCTTATTATCTGTAAAAAAGGCCTCCTCCACCTGCTCAGGAGCTGTGTCAGAAATATGTAAAATATCCCTCACAGTTTCAATCATCAACTGCACCCCCTTAGCAAGTGATGCTGTCCCCCTCGACACATCCCCGTCACCATCTACAGTGTCAGAGTCGGTGTCCGTGTCATCCTGCGTTAGCAAAGCAAGCACACGTTTTTGAGAATGCACCGCAGGGGACCCCAAGGAGGCAGTATCGGACCATACAACCATAGAGGACTGGAGGATCTGAGTGTCATGCTCAGTCCTAGCAACTCTATCAGAAATCTGAGAGATAGTCCCCATAAGAGAGGCTAACCATTCTGGCTCTCTAGCAGGGATCTGTGCTAAAACAGTGCAATCCTGTGATAAAGCTAAATATTTACCTTTTAACATAAGCTATTTACTAATACCGTAAAGCCGTAATGGCCGCTAAACCTCGTGCACGTGCTACGTACTTTGTACGCTATTTGCGTACAAAGACCTCACACGTGGTACGCAAGTTACGTACACACGCAGCGCTGGGTGTACGGAATACACACAGCGAGCGTACACACAGACAGTAACCTTTATCAACTTTAAACACAGAATATGCTTACACTGTAAACCTTAATACCGTGGTACTATAATGGTGTAACACTGAACCTTTGTGAGTATGCAAGCTGTTTGAGCAATTGAGATGCTCTGAAACCCTTAGCACTTATATGGTAAATCACAAACACTCTTGTTAAGGTTCCAACACCTTACCAGATGATTTTTAGTAAGTAAAAGGGAAAAGAATACAGATTACAGCTTATACACTACAAACCTAACATTAATACCTAAACAGAATAACTAAACAGTAAGATACACAATAGCGAACGAACGCAAACACAAATACATAGACTAAGTATGAATGGCTTACATTAAACGGGTAACAAAGTGGCCACAGAGAAACATACCATACGGGGGAACACTCGCTAGCGCAACCGGATCCAGTCCTCCAATTATCCGACTGATAATTGTTGATGAGAGAGAGTACTCGCCGGTCAGAGGACAGTGGCCTTTATATACACAACATACAGTACACTACAAAGGGCCCTACAATCTCATTGTTCATTGGACACAGGAATGTCTCTCTGCATTATAACAAAAGGTCATAGGTGGATTTGAACAGGTGGGCTGTGACTATTTCAAACTGCTCAGGTGGGAGGTATCCACAGGATTCCCGCCGCATGGATAATGAACTGCAAATACAGTAAATGTCCATAAACTTCTTATAGACATAACTATACGCAGGAGCGATTAATCTTTTCCTAACCAACACCGGAATGTTTCTAATAAAATACTCTTCAGTTAGGTACTAGACACCACTGTTCAACCTTTGTCAGACCCTTCGTATCATGCAAAGAGGAATTCCCATGTCCACGAACCATTTACATTAAACATACTTGCAGACATTATTAAAGGGAATATTATCTACAAAACGCACTATTTTAGTTAACTATGTTATAAACGAGTCGCCCGCTACAAGCTCATAAACTCTACCGTAAATATGCATATACCGCGCGTAATCGCCGGAGCAAGTGTACGCAATTTGCGGACATGTGCACGTACGGCAGACTGAATGCACGAGCAGCGGGCATGTGCATGGGGTTAGTATTTGGCAATGTGAAGCATGATATTTTTCGACTTTGACAGTCCACCCTTTGGCAGTCACCAATAACTGCCACTTTCTAAACAATTCAAACAGAAAAATATATGTCATCATGGAATACCTTTTTATGATTGGGTAGAGGGAGGAGAGGAGAAGGTGGGAAAGATATGACCTAATGTGATAGTGAAAGCATGTGTGTATGAAATCCATGTCTGAGGGGTCATGTATCATCGTGCCGTACGTGTTCTAAATCAAGCTTCGAGGTATTGCGAAGTATACATTTGAATCCTTCTTATCCCGTATTAAGGGTCTGTGGATGGGCTGTCAAACTCTACCGAGCCTTTTCCGGCTTTTGGTTGCAACAAATGGGGTGCACATTAGTTGATGATACATGAAGGGGGAGAGTATGTGGATGCTAATATGTGAAAATCACGTGTCGACTATGTGGGATACTACCTGGAGGTTGTAGAGATGAAGATAAGAAACAAGCGTTATAAATGCAGTCATATAACTATGTGAGGTTTAGTATACAGTCGCCGATTGGGGTCTTGATGATGTCTTGTCTGGTGTCTTGTTGGGATCGTTGGGTCTTTACTGTAGCTTTGAGGTTTATTGGCAAAAAAAGCTTCTTCAAGTGTCCATAAGTAGAATTACAGTCTCTAAAAAGCACATCAGGTGTCAAAAAGAAATTTCAGTCTCTAAAAGCTCATCAGGTGTCTTGTGACACAGTTCATCATTGGTCTTGTATAAATGGTCATCAAATTCTTCTTGCAGGCGGATCTCTTGGTACCTCGGAGAAAATCAAAGGAGAAACGGGTGAAAGAAACGGACCGTGGAATCACATTTTATCACAACATTGTCTCGATTGACGGGTCATATATCAAATTAGTTGTTGTTACAATGCCCTCACTCCTCAGACTCATCACCTTGGTACTACGTTTACACTTCGTTAAAGTCCGAACGCATCTAAATATCAGACCAATCAATATGACGACTCCCAGAATACACAAGAGAAATTTCCCTACATCCATGATAATGCCTTGGGCCCATTCTCCTAAACCAGAGAACCAATTTCGTGGGTTCAACCATGACACCCAGCCGGTCAGTTCATTACCCACAGCAGCGAGAGTAAGATTATGCCTCCTTCGAAACTCCCACTTTAATTGCAAAATGTCATCCATCTTTTGGTCAATGACCTCGGCCGGGTCCTCAGTGCTGTTTGTAATATACGTGCAGCACTTTACACCATACTGAGTTGCTAGGGTAACACAATACCCGCCTGTCACTGCTGTGAGGTAATTGAGAATCATCCTATGCTGAACCAGCTCTGTTTTGTAGGCTTGTAGCTCTCTCCCAGTATACCTGAACGTGTCATCATACATTTCGGTGATATTGTCTATCAGGTTCGCAAGTGCGTTTATATACCTAAAGTTTATCACTCCTCTGGCGGTACGAGTGATATCTAACGCGAGTAGGAATTGAATCCCGGTGGATTCATGGATCAGATCAGAGGCCGGATGCTCTGTCCTCTCTATCAGGTGCCTTTTAACAACGTGCTCGTAATGAGTGTGAGTATAAGGAGCTTGGGCACCTCAGTGAATGTCTTTCATTTTGTTATGGGGTACAGTCATTACTTCAGGCAGTACCTTTCCAATGTAACACAATCCCTCTGAGTTTGGGGCAAGCCACTTATACGCCTTCCTCCCGCATATGAAATATGCATCATCGGGGAGAACATATGGGATGGAGTATGACATAACCATGTTACAAACTTTCCATGTGAAATCTCCTAACCCTAATTCTCCCATCTGTCTAGTGCACGTATCCGGTTGTACGATATGTGCACAGTATCCTGGTGATACTTCTCCAACTCGCATGATCCTACTTACTAAGGTGTACCTATACCGGAAATATTTTCCACTGTCGGCTATTTGGCGTATAAGTTCTGAGTCTAGGGGCATTTTGTCGGCTCTGTGTGAGAATGTCATGGTTTGGTTGTTCCATGACACTTCCCAATTTCCCGGCTTTCGGGGATTGGAAATGTTAAAACATATTAGGGACCTATCTACATGGTATTGGTGGAGCTTTAAACTAGGACTAGAAATATTAAATCTCTTGTCCACCGGTCTCCCGCCCTTTAACTCAAGTACCTCATCTACCGTTAAAGGATATGGCACTAGTCCTGACTTTCTATGGCCTTGAGGTACTTGTGAGCATACCCAACAGTCTGTCTGATGAGCATACCCAACAGTCTGTCTGATTTAACACTTTACCCACCAATGAGTGATAGTCACTCAATGGATGCCGGTCCATGTTGATATTAAAACTGGACTGACATTCCTTGATGCAATCGTCCTCAACTATATTTTTACAATTTCTATAGATGCAGTTCTCTTCAGCTAACAATCCTTCACAATGCCTACTAATGTCATGGCTACCAGATCGTTTTCTGATACTCGCCTTTGCTCGGTGATTGTGTTGCTCTGGAAATTCTACGCCTCCATCCTGATCATCAGATCCCACTCCAGATCCCTCTTTGGCCTCTCTGGTACTCTCACCGAAACAGACTGCTCTGGTCAACAACAGGGTCAACAGGAAAATCCGGAACACAGTCTCTTGGGGTAAGTCCATCTTAGAGGAAGAAAAGGAGAAGAGTAAGAAGGGGGAAGAAGAATAGGAGGGAGATGGGAACTGGAAAAAAATAACAAAAGGGAAAAAGAAATCTGGCTCGACAACTGCCTCCGATCTTATTGTTTTCAGTGCTCAGGTGCCGTCTCAACCTTCGTGAAACAGACACTCTAACGATACAATTTCCTCTACCATTTGTTCTTTGTCACGGGACCTCTCTGGGTCAGCGACCTTCTTACAGTGAGACGAATGGACCCAAGTCTCTCTCTCGGCAACCTTTAATGCTGTCGTGCTGGTCAATAAGACTTGATATGGTCCTTCCCATCTGTCAATAAGGCAACCTGAGCGTAGAAAATTGCGAATCATTACATAATCCCCAGGTTCAATGTCATGACAATTACTGTCTGGCAGATCAGGAATCACTAGCTTTAAGTTGTTATTTTGATTCCTTAACTGCTTACTCATCTTAACCAGATACTTTACAGTTACTTTATTGTTACATTTCAAATCATCCTGGGGGTCAATCATTACATGAGGTTGTCGACCAAACAGAATTTCAAAGGGAGACAGATTAAGAGGGGACCTGGGAGTGGTTCTGATGCTGTACAATACAATTGGCAAAGCTTCCGGCCACAACAATCCTGTTTCAGCCATCACTTTGCTCAACTTGTTCTTAATAGTGCTGTTTACTCTTTCCACTTTCGCACTCGCCTGGGGGCGATACGGAGTATGCAGCTTACTATTAATTCCCATTAACTTACACATTGCTTGAAAGACGTCACCTGTAAAATGGGTACCCCTATCAATTTAAATTATTCTAGGGATACCATACCTGCACACAAATTCCTGCACAATTTTCTTTGCAGTAAACACAGCGGTATTTGTGGCAGAGGGGAATGCTTCTACCCAATTTGAAAACACATCAATACAAACCAATACATACTTTAAGTTTCTACAAGGTGGTAATTGTATGAAATCAATTTGTATTACCTGGAAAGGACCATTTGTAGGAGGGATATGGGATGGTTCTGTTGGTATTGTCTTTCCGATATTCTTCCTCAAGCAGGTGAGACATGTCATCGCTCTTTAACCCGCATGGAAAGAAAGTCCTGGCGCGCACCAATAAGCTCTTACCAACTTACACATTCCTTCTTTGCCTAGATGAGTCAGCCCATGTGCCGCTTCCGCTAGACTTGGGAGGTATGCTCTGGGTGCCACTGGCTTACCCTGTCCATCTGTCCAGAGTCCTGAGGACTCCTGGCCATATCCTTTTGACCTCCAAGCTGCCTTTTCTTGTGGTGAACACAAATTTTGCATTTCACACAATTTTTGTGTGCTTACAGTATTAAATACCATCAGTTGTGTGGTGTCTGTCTGCATAGGGGTGCTGGCTGCTGATTTAGCAGCTTCGTCTGCTCGGCTGTTACCAAGTGACACTGGGTCTTGGCTGTACGTGTGGGCTTTACACTTGATAACAGCCACTCTGTCAGGTTCTTGTATTGCTGCTAAAAGTCTTTTGATGTGTGTTGCATGTGCCACGGGTGTGCCAGCTGCCGTCATGAAATTTCTAAGGCACCATAGGGCCCCGAAATCATGAACTACTCCAAAGGCGTACCTAGAATCTGTGTAGATATTGGCTGATTTACCTTTAGCCAATTCACACGCTCTGGTTAGGGCGACCAGCTCAGCAACTTGTGCTGAGTGAGGTGGGCCCAGGGGTTCCACTTCTATGGTACCTTTCTCATCTACGACTGCGTATCCAGTACACAAGTCTCCCGAGTCCGTCTGTCTGTGACAACTACCGTCAGTGTAGAAAGTAAAATCTACACCTTCCAGTGGATTGTCACTGATGTCAGGCCTTGCCGTGAAATTTTGGGTCAAATATTCCATACAATCATGTGAGTCAGTGTCTGTACTAAATCCTCCTTCACCATCACTCTCATCCCCCACCCTTTGTGCCTGTCCAGGCACACCTGGGAGATACGTTGCTGGGTTTAGGGCACTGCATCTCTTTATGGTGATGTTTACAGGGGCCATTAGTGCTAACTCCCACCTTGTAAACCGTGCGGATGAGACGTGTCTGATTTGTGCAGAATTTAATAAGGCTGACACTGCATGAGGTGTATGGATTGTGAGGTTGTGTCCTAGCACTACATCTTCGCTTTTGCTCACTAGCAATGCTATTGCTGCAACACTTCGCAAGCATGTGGGGAGGGATCGCGCTACCGTGTCTAGCTGAGCGCTGTAGTAGGCTACTGGCCTGCTGGCATCACCGTGCTTCTGGGTTAAGACACCTGCCGCACATCCAGCATTTTCCGTACCGTACAGTTCAAAGGGTTTCCCATAATCTGGCATACCTAATGCTGGTGCCTGCGTTAGGCACTGCTTGAGCCTCTCAAATGCCAGCTCAGACTCATCTGTGTGCGAGATCCGATCTGGTTTGTTTGATGAGACCATCTCCTGCAAAGGTAGGGCCAGTATGGAAAATCCTGGGATCCAGTTACGACAGTACCCACACATTCCTAGGAACGTGCAAATCTGTTGCTGAGTCTGTGGCAGGGTCATGTCATGAATTGCCTGTACTCTATCAGTGGTGAGGTGTCTCAGTCCTTGTGTCAAACAATGCCCCAAATATTGTACCTTGGTCTGGCATAATTGCAACTTGTCCTTTGAAACCTTGTGTCCTGTATCAGAAAGATGAAACAGAAGCTGTTTCGTATCTCTCAAGGACGATTCGAGTGAATCAGAACACAGCAGTAAGTCGTCTACATACTGTATTAATATTGATCCACTCTCAGGTTGAAAGGATTGTAAACAATCATGCAAAGCCTGCGAGAAAATACTTGGGCTGTCGATGAAACCTTGTGGTAAACGAGTCCAGGTGTACTGTACTCCTCTATATGTAAATGCAAACAAATATTGGCTGTCAGGGTGCAGAGGTACCGAGAAGAAGGCGGAGCAGAGGTCAATTACAGTGAAAAATTTGGCAGTGGGAGGGATCTGCATAAGGATGACAGCTGTATTTGGCACTACGGGGAATTGGCTCTCAACTATTTTGTTGATCCCCCTTAGATCCTGCACTAGCCTGTAACCCCTCCCCCCTCTCTTTTTAACAGGGAAGATGGGACTATTGGCAGTGCTGGACGTTCTAACCAGAATGCCCTGTTAGAGCGCTTGCTACATTACTGGGTAAACTCCTAACTCCACCTCCGGCTTCAGAGGATACTGTGGGATTTTTGGAGCTATCCTACCATCTTTTACTTGAACTACATTTGCCATTAATCCAGTGTCTTGTCCATCCTTGGTCCAAAGTGATTCCGGTATCTGGGAAATCATTTCCTCTACCTTGGACGGTCACTTATCTGTAACAGCAGTATGCGTCATTAACTTTTGTGGGGTGTCTAACATATCCTGCACCTCCTGAGCGTGATTCTCAGGTATATCTAAGAATACACCCTCAGGAGTACAATATATGACACATCCCATCTTGCACAGTAAATCTCTACCAAGTAGATTAGTCGGAGCCGATGCAGCTAGCAGAAAAGAATGCTTAGTCTGTAAAGGCCCTATCGTAATCTCTGCTGGTTTGCTTAACGGGTAGTATTGTACTACTCCTGTTACTCCCATGGCTGGAATTGTTTTACCAGTGGTCTTCATACCCACTGTTGAATTTATCACTGACTTGGCCGCCCCCGTATCTACAAGGAAAGGTAGAGATCTACCAGCTACATCAATTGTGACCTCGGGTTCACTTCCAAGGCTCGCAATTCATTTCACTGGCTGCAAACTACAGGTGTGGCCCCACCCCTATTGTAAATTGTGACCTTCCCGCAGCGCATTGGTTGCTACAATATGTGAGGGAGGTAACTGGGAATTTTCAGAGATCTGCCAGTCTCTTTTTGGTGGGTACCTCCTAGTTTCCCCTGCGTGTGGCTCATCACTCCTCCTCTGCGGTCCCTGCTCCCATCTACGTGTGCCATACTGTGTGTCATGCTCAGGTCTAGGGGGTCGATATACATTATGTGAGTTTCTATTGGTGCAGTTACGTGCAAAATGTCCTTCCCTATTACAATTGTAACATTTTACCATATGCGGCTTACCACCAGGGGTCTGAGATTTAAACTGAGGCGGCCTTGTTGTAAGGGCTTGGATACTTATGGCCATCAGCTTATCACCCTGTGACTCCCTGCGTCTCGTGATGTTCCTGTCGTGCCCGACAGCAGTCTCTCTTAAGGCGGCCACCGACATACCTCTCCAGTTAGGTTGAGTGGTTTGTACCCTATTTCTTAATACTTCCTTTAAACCGTCCATCAATACGGACACCGCTACCTCTCTATGATGTACATTTGCCTCAATGTCCACGATCCCAGTATATCTAGCCATTTCCTCCAGTGCCCGGTGGAAATAATCAGAAGCAGTTTCTCCTTCCATTTGCTTTATGGAGATAATTTTGTTCCATTTTACAACGGCTGGGAAATATACTCCTAACTGCAGATTGATCTGTTTAACATTTTCCTGATTGTACTCGTCAGTGAGGGGTACCTCAGTATCCAATTTACAATCTGTAATGAATTTAACAGGGTCAATACTAGAGGGCAGACATGCCCGCAGTAGTGTCCGCCAATCTTTGTTATTGGGTTCAGCGGAGTTACCTAGGTCTTTAATGAACCTTTGACATGCAGCTAGATCTTTTCTGGGATCGGGAAATTCAGACAAAATTGTTCTTAATTCTGCCCGGGACCAGGGACAATGCATTGCAATATTCCTGATGGGTGTGACTCCATTTGCGTCGGTCTTCCCATTGGGGACCGCTATCACTCTAACAGGATTAAGATCAATTACCTCACTCTGGGTTGATTCTACAGTGTGTGGTGTAACAGTTTCAGCATATTGTACAGTGCCGTACTTACCTGTAGACACAACCTCACCTGTCCCTGCACTATGGGCCTTCGATACCGCTCTTACTGGTTGGGCCGTGCCCACTGGAGTATCGTTTATGGTAGCCGCTAGAGAGAGAGCTGAAATCGTAGTGGGCTCATCTTCCTGGTCGCATTCCTGAGGGAAGTTTAAAATGGGATACAACTTGCACGGGTTAGCATTAGCATCAACATTTGCATTAACATTCATTTTACTCTTATCACTACTATATTTGTTAAGTGCACTCTTTTCGTACACCCGTATGCCATTCTCTGCAGCCACTTTTTCCCCTACTATATACTGTGGTGGTGCCGTTGCTATCAGACTTCTACCAGGATTTGAATTTGCTTTTTGAGCTAATTCCTGTTGTATTTCACTCTCCTGTTGCCATAACTGTAAACAATCATAATGTCTAATCCTCTGTTTTGCAGATTTTATTAGACCTATCCTCTTTCTTAGATTTTGCAATACCTCAGGATTCAAACTGCCCACCCTGGGAAACTGTTCCCCATCATCCTCAGTCATTCGTTCCCATTCTTTGCATAATACCTGTGTGTGTGATCTGTATTTCTCACACATTATATACCGTGCTGACCCTTTGGGCCAACAACTACCAACGTGAACCCTTGTTGGTCGTCCCTTACTTGAGCAACTGGCCCCCATCGTTTGCAGATATTGCTGTCTCAGCGAATTCTTACAAAACAAACCAAGTTCCCAGAGATAAGGCGACGGTGAAAGTTCAACGAGTGCCTTCACTCACTCACGCCCCTATTGGCCAATACGAATTCCAGCAATGTGCCCACCACTGGTCGTACCCAATCTCGGGATCTTTTTGTAACCTCTATTTACTGGGGCGTGTGGGAGTATGCTACCCTTCCCAGTAAATATTAGTTGTTGGAGATTTCCTGAGTGAACAGCGAAACTCCCTTAAAATAACAAAAACCTACACAAATCACGTTAAAATGTACAAATAGCGTCTATGATCCCACAGCAAATTTTAGTGGGTATCAAGGTGACCTAACTAATGTACACAGTAGCGTGCGGTCCAGTCGCACTTCGTATAAATAACTATTATTTATTCGCCGTGCGACCAATGGAATCGGTTGATTAGGCTGCGAAACCTTCAGCCGGAGGGTTCTCAACTTGTGCCTATATGGGTGCTACGCCAACCCCCTGGGCTGCGCTTTAACCTTCGCAGTTCTTTTTGTCTGCGACTACTACTTGCTCCTTTACCTTATACAATGTTAACGTGAGCAAGCCAATCCCACGCCACCAAGTGTCCACTCACCTGATGTGGTCTCCGACGGGATCCCGATTTCTGGGTTCACAAAAAGAATACCTTTATTTGCACACTCACTCCTATTCACTCATATGCACACTGATTTTTCTGTACAGAAATCGCTTTCATTCAGGCAGTAGTTCGATCCCCAGGTTTTGCAATAGAAAAAGGTTCTCTTTAAACTTTTGGAAACTGAACAAACTTGTGCTATTATCGCGTGGCTGCTATACCTGCCCACACTAAACAATGCTATCGTGTGATTTGAATTTAGTGGGCGTATCCGTACGCCCGCTGCGTAATATACGCCACGTGTGTACGCCTTTGCGTCACGTACGTAATCTCGCACGTTGCCCGAGATACGTATGCACAAAGTCCAGATACGCTCACAGTAATGCAAATAACACGCTTCTATAAATGTAAACGATGTTCAACTGTAATCACTTACCGAACACCACACAGTATCTGTTTATGCTGTGTGCGTGCCCTTAACAATTATTCCCTTAAATATTACTTTTATTATCTCAACTAAATAGCACCAAGTTTCCTCAGCACGTGTCTAACAATCAATTCTAATGGCAACAAGAGAGTGACTATGCGAAAATACACAAAATAAACAAAATTACAGGTGTGTGTGCGTGTATTGTGTGCGCAATTGGCGAGAGAGAGAGAGAGAGAGAGAGAAAACAGATTTAAAACAATAGCTGTATGTTCTTGCCTTCCTCGGATCTCACCAGCATCCCTACAAACCAAGCAAAGCAGACGCAGACGCTTATCCGATCAGCACTACTGTATCCCCAACCACAAACACGGATATAGGGGATACTGCCTTTCCGCCCTTTGCTGATCGATAAAGTCTGCGCGTTTTCGCCTGACTGCGGATATGAGGTGGACCGGACGAGTACCCAATTGATAAAGCTAAATATTTACCTTTTAACATAAGCTATTTACTAATACCGTAAAGCCGTAATGGCCGCTAAACCTTGTGCACGTGCTACGTACTTTGTACGCTATTTGCGTACAAAGACCTCACACGTGGTACGCAAGTTACGTACACACGCTGCGCTGGGTGTACGGAATACACACAGCGAGCGTACACACAGACAGTAACCTTTATCAACTTTAAACACAGAATATGCTTACACTGTAAACCTTAATACCGTGGTACTATAATGGTGTAACACTGAACCTTTGTGAGTATGCAAGCTGTTTGAGCAATTGAGATGCTCTGAAACCCTTAGCACTTATATGGTAAATCACACAAACTCTTGTTAAGGTTCCAACACCTTACCAGATGATTTTTAGTAAGTAAAAGGGAAAAGAATACAGATTACAGCTTATACACTACAAACCTAACATTAATACCTAAACAGAATAACTAAACAGTAAGATACACAATAGCGAACGAACGCAAACACAAATACATAGACTAAGTATGAATGGCTTACATTAAACGGGTAACAAAGTGGCCACAGAGAAACATACCATACGGGGGAACACTCGCTAGCGCAACCGGATCCAGTCCTCCAATTATCCGACTGATAATTGTTGATGAGAGAGAGTACTGGCCGGTCAGGGGACAGTGGCCTTTATATACACAACATACAGTACACTACAAAGGGCCCTACAATCTCATTGTTCATTGGACACAGGAATGTCTCTCTGCATTATAACAAAAGGCCATAGGTGGATTTGAACAGGTGGGCTGTGACTATTTCAAACTGCTCAGGTGGGAGGTATCCACAGGATTCCCGCCGCATGGATAATGAACTGCAAATACAGTAAATGTCCATAAACTTCTTATAGACATAACTATACGCAGGAGCGATTAATCTCTTCCTAACCAACACCGGAATGTTTCTAATAAAATACTCTTCAGTTAGGTACTAGACACCACTGTTCAACCTTTGTCAGACCCTTCGTATCATGCAAAGAGGAATTCCCATGTCCACGAACCATTAACATTAAACATACTTGCAGACATTATTAAAGGGAATATTATCTACAAAACGCACTATTTTAGTTAACTATGTTATAAACGAGTCGCCCGCTACAAGCTCATAAACTCTACCATAAATACGCATATACCGCGCGTAATCGCCGGAGCGAGTGTACGCAATTTGCGGACATGTGCACGTACGGCAGACTGAATGCACGAGCAGCGGGCATGTGCATGGGGTTAGTATATGGCAATGTGAAGCATGATATTTTTCGACTTTGACACCTGATTACATGGTATGGAGTCTTCCTGGGAAGACAAATCCTCTGCAGCATATTAAATATTGTCCCTAGACATGTTGTCAGTCACACACCCCCCAAACACCCCACAAAAACACACAGGCTACTGGGCAGACAGAGTTTCCCCCCAAGAATGGTAGAGAGACACAGAGATTGGAGCCAACCCACACACAGCGCTATTAGAGTATAGGGAGACCCTAAACCTGCGCTGACTGTGTCCCTTAATAGGTGACACAGCCTTTACACAGCCTCCCCTCCCTTCTACAACCCCCTGGTACCGTACAGATAGCTGGAGTCGCTCTGGAGGAACCGGTGCATCGTCCGGCAGTGAGCTGCAGGCAGGAAAATGGCGCTGAACGCTGCTGGGTCCGCTCTGAGAAGAAGCTTTGCCCCGACAATGGCGCTGTCTTCCCGCTCTTTGAAGATTATACTGGCCGGAGGATTTTGTGCTGGCTTGGATCCACAGACCCCGACAGGCTTGTTTTGGTCAGTGTAGGGTTCGGAGCTGGCCCAGGGCGCCCCTCCCAGCGCCGCACCGCAGTACTGCTGAGCCTTCCAGGCTTGCAAGGGGGGACAGTGACTCACTCGCCGCACTTCAGCTCCCTGAGGGGGTGGCGGCCGGCTGCCGGGGTGAGCGTTCCCCTGTGGCGGGGCGCGATCTGACCCCTCTGGAGCTCAATGTCCAGTCAGCGGGGTCAGTGTCTCAAGACCCCGCAGTGCGGACACTGCTCCCCCCCCCCCCAATGTCCAAGCAGCCTCCTAAATAACAAACTCCGAAAGCAAAGAAAAAAACTTTTCTAAGAGAACTCTGTAGAGCTCCCCTAGCTGTGACCAGCTCCTCTGGGCACATTTTCTAAACTGAGTCTGGTAGGAGGGGCATAGAGGGAGGAGCCAGCCCACACTATTTAACTCTTAAAGTGCCAATGGCTCCTGGTGGACCCGTCTATACTCCATGGTGCTAATATGGACCCCAGCATCCTCTAGGACATAAGAGAAAAACATATAAATGACCACAAATCACTCTTTGGAAGTGAGCCACCTTTGCCCAGGTAATTAATGAGCAACAGTAATGTGAGGCTGAATTCCCAAATACCGTCAGGAGCAAGTGTAGCTCCCAGGATCTGAGAGACATCCAGTGACCAGGGGCGGTACTAGGAATATTTTTTTGGGGATGGAAGAATTTAGGAATTTCCCTATCTCTCATTTTTTCTATGTCCAAGGGGGTAATTCAGATCTGATCACTGGGCTGCATTTTTTGCTGTCCTGCGTTCAGATAGTCGCCGCCTACAGGGGGAGTGTATTTTCTCTGTGCAATGCTATGTAACGCTGAGCTGCTAACATTCAGTGTGTGCAGTCTCTGCGCAGCCTAGGACTTACTTATCCAGTGCGATTGAATCAGGCTGATCGGGGCCGGAGCTGACATCAGACACCCTCCCTGAAAACGCTTGGGCACGCCTGCCTTTTTCCAAACACTCCCAGTAACCGGTCAGTTGGAACCCACAAATGGCTTCCTCCTGTCAATCACCTTGCGAATGCCTGTGCGAACTGATATTTTGCACCATCCCGTCGCTGACCGGCGATGCATTTTGCTGTTGTCCGACGTGTGTGCGCATTGCGGTGCGTATGCATTTAATACCTGATCGCCTGCTGTGCGAAAACGCACAGCTGCGATCAGATCTGAATTACCCCTCAAATCAGAAAACGTGCGGCTAAACCTTGCAAGGAATCACTGAATAAAATGGAGGAGAAGGATAATAGAATAAATCCCTCATAACATCAAACTACCTGCATAATATACAATTGAGAAACTTTTTTTCGGGCGGGGATAGGGTTTTTTTTCATATTGATAGAACAAGAAAAACAATGTAGAATTTGTCTAGAGTGCGCACAATGAGCAGCTTGATCAGAACAGACACCCAGAGGTAACTCTCTAAAATACCTCTCTCCTACAGATTAGGAAAAGTGCAGAAAAAAGAATGGTGTCTATACATACAACCAAGCGCATACAATGAAAGGAATCTTGCTGTGGACCCAATGTTGTCTGTGGTCCTGTTCCCTGAAGGTCTCCAATGTAGTATTGTTACCCACAGTAAGAGGGAAAAAAATAAAGTGCATATAGTGAAGCACTATTTAAATTCAGATGATAATAAAGTGCAACTTCTTTGGCACAGTATCAAACACAATTTAATAATTCATAAAGGTAATATAATAAAAGACAAATTCATCTAAAAACATGTGTTCAGATAGCAGCATATGAAATCTTATAGCAGCATAACAGTATCCATATTGGAGGTCCTATAAAGTGCAATTACCAGAAGCAAGTAGGCATGAGCGCATAACAGTTTGTCAGTCCCAAAAAGGCAACTCCTGCACTGCAACTGCTGGACCTCCGCAGTGGATCTCCCAGTCCGGTCTCAATGTGGATTAAACCAAGCCAACGCGTAAATGAACCTCATTTACGAGCTGGGCACATTGCAGCCGGGGGGGCTAAATCTCGATTTTGAGCTCAAATGGTTTTTATAATTGCACTGTTTGTCATACACTATCCTTGCACCTTATAAATTGCATGTTTTACTGATGCACACCAGTCACTTTCATGGTTGTATGTTTATAGATCCTTTTTTTATATATGACTAATGAAGCAATCTCTCTATCTTTTCTGACATATTGGAATATACACGACATATATATGCTGGGATTATTTGGAAATAACCACGAACTATGTGGCCGACACAAGAACAGTGTTTATATGCACGAACAAGTCTCCATGGAGACGGGCAAGCCAGGTCGGATGACCCAATGAGAGACGCGACATGCGGAAGCGGAAATGACGTCCGTACGCGGAAAGGCTCATGGGAGATGTAGTCAGACGCGACTCACGAGCCCTCCACGCCAGCCGCACTGTTTACCATGGAGACGGGTATAATATTGAACTACAGAGGAGACGGAAGTGACGGCGGGGACAGAAGAGCTTATGGGACATGTAGGAAATTGATGTATAGAAGCCACCTGAGCCCGCCGCACTAGGATTGGCTAAATGTTTAGTTAAATAGAGGGAGTGAGGGAAATGAAGGCCATACCACTGGATGCCTTGAAAAAGACCCGCTGTAGAGGGTAGAAACGCGTTGGCTTGGTTTAATCCACATTGAGACCGGACTGGGAGATCCACTGCGGAGGTCCAGCAGTTGCAGTGCAGGAGTTGCCTTTTTGGGACTGACAAACTGTTATGCGCTCATGCCTACTTGCTTCTGGTAATTGCACTTTATAGGACCTCCAATATGGATACTGTTATGCTGCTATAAGATTTCATATGCTGCTATCTGAACACATGTTTTTAGATGAATTTGTCTTTTTTCATATTGAAGTGGTAGGCCACCCCCTCAGCCCCCTACTACATATCTAACGTTTTTTATATTGGTGTCATTCTGTAGCGTTAACACCATGGTACAACCCATCTAACATATGATTAAATGCAGATGAGACACGTGTCAGGTAGGCATCTGAAGGATCCGGTAACTATAATGGGATCCCCATTTACCCTCTACACTACAGAAACAGTTCAGGGATGGGGGAAGATCTTCCACAACCTGGCTTACAAAAATAGTAGCACCCACATAATAAAGAGGTGGGCCCCCTCTTTCATAATTACCTATAATCACCAGACAATGTTTGGCTACCATGTGCTACAGTAAAAATACGTTTTCCATACATATGTGGGAGGGCACTACATGCCCTATCATGTCCCTAATTGTCCCTGCAGCCATGGGGGCACTCACACTTGAAAGAGGTGAGTCCCCTATTTTTTAATGATATGGCAAATGAATACTTATTGTCATGTGGTCACGTGTAATCACTAGACAATATTGCCCTGCGCTAAGGAGAACACACGTTATCCGTATATGGGTGGGCAGGCAAGCACTATAAGGCATATGTATAAAAACCTGCAGAAAAATAAAGTAGAAAAAGATAAAGTACCAGCCAATCAGCTCTTAATTGTCAGTTTACATGATGAGGAGTTTAAAAAATAAGTTAGGAGCTGATTGGCTGGTACTTTATCCCTCTCTCTCTCTCTCTCTACTTTCTCTCTCTCTAAGCTTTGATACATATGTCCATTTGTTCCCTATCACACCTATAGTTACACATACACACAAATGTTGTAGCCTTTAGCAACCTTTAGCCTTTATCTTGTGATCACCTGTGACATTGCCAGCTATATCCAGGGAAGGGGGTGCGTGTTTTAGGAATGTGGGCAGGCCGGTGGGCATGATGACTCAATTGTGAGGCTCGGGGCCAGACGCACAAATCGCGTCATCGGCCGCCCAGACCACCCATTTTTGCTCAGTAAGTGGGTGGTTGCGGGAGACTTGCCCACTTTTTTAGCAGCTGGGAGTGCCATCCAATTATTATTATGAAACAGAATGTTATATAGCACCTTTCTCAAAATAGTGCTTTACATTTGCCTTTACAGCACAAAACACAAAACGAGCTTAACAAAGGACATTAGTGAAATGCTGAGGCTACAGTAAAGTCTTGAATGTATTTTTGAAGGATTCTAGATTGGGGGCCTCTCACACTGTGCAGGACAGCTAATTCCATAGAGTCGGAGAGGTAAAGCTGAAAGCTCGACCCCCAGATGAATTCAGGGAGATTCTAGGTACTGTTAATAGGCCTTCATAAACAGATCGCAGTAACTGAGCGGGGCGTATGGAATCAGAAGCTGCTTTAGGCACCTTGGGCCCTGGTCATGCAGGGCTCTGAGAGTCAGTAAGCCAATCCTGAAGACGATTCGCCATCTTACAGGCAGCCTGTGGAGATTCTAGAGCAGGGATGGGGAACCTTCGGCCCTCCAGCTGTTGTTGAACTACACATATCAGCATGTCTTGCTACAGTTTTGCTATTTAGCCATGCTAAAACTGTTGCAGGGCATGCTGGGATGTGTAGTTCAACAACAGCTGGAGAGCCGAAGGTTCCCCATCCCTGGACTAGAGAATGGGTGTTATGTGGCTGCTCTAATACAGCCAAACCTTACTTATCTTGAATCACAACTGCTGTGTAGTAAACTATACTGTAGTGCAGCATACTGTGTTTTTATAGCTCATTAATTTGTTTTGCTCATTAATTTGTTGTGCACACACAGAGGCGTATATTTACTAAAATTCGTATTTTTCAGAATGAGGTTAAAGTTCAAACACGAATGACATCGAAAGTGTAAATTTGCAACTTTTTGAATTTATTACGACTAATTTACTAAGCTGTCGTATTCTGCATTTTCGTGTTTTCCGATGTCGATGTCATTCGTATTTTTTGGCAGTGTTTTACGGGAGTGAATAGTAAAACACTGCCGACATTAACACAATGAATCTCGGCCGGATCTGTGAGATCCGTTCAGGGCTTCATTGTGCACCTTTCATAAAAAAAATAATGTTAAAAGGCAAAATAAAAAAAATGCGTGGGGTCCCCCCCCCCCTAAGCAAAACCAGCCTCGAGCTCTTTGAGCCGGTCCTGGTTGACAAAATATGGGGGGGGGAATTACAGGGGTTCCCCCATATTTCATCAACCAGCACCGGGCTCTGCGCCTGGTCCTGGTTCCAAAAATACGGGGGACAAAAAGTGTAGGGGTCCCCCGTATTTTTAAAACCAGCACCGGGCTCCACTAGCCAGGTACATAATGCCACAGCCGGTGGACACTTTTATAGTGGTCCCGGCGGCCCTGGCATTACATACCCAACTAGTTACCCCTGGCCGGGGTACCCTGGAGGAGTGAGAACCCCTTAAATCAAGGGGTCCCTCCCCTCCAGCCACCCAAGGGCCAGGGGTGAAGCCCGAGGCTGTCCCCCCCCCCCCCATCCAAGGGCGGTGGATGGGGGGCTGATAGCCTTTTGAAAAAATGTGAATATTTATTTATTTATTTATTAGCAGTTTCTTATATAGCGCAGCATATTCCGTTGCGCTTTACAATTAGAACAACAGTTATAGAACAAAACAGGGCAAAGACAGACATAGCGGTAGGAAGGCCCTGCTCGCAAGCTTACAATCTAGAGGAAAATAGGCATTGATACACAAGGATAGATGCAACCTGTTACATAATGTTTCCCCAGATTGCTAGCTTCTTAGTGGGTTGTATGATAGGATCACCCAGCAATGTTGGAAGACAAAATGTGAGGTTATGGGGACTGTGCAAAGGGAATGTAACTGGATAGGGAAGCATTGAAGGTTATGTGTGTGGGTCAGGAATTTGGTAGGCTTGTCTGAAGAGATGAGTTTTCAGGGAACGTTTAAAGGTTTGGAGACTAGTGGAGAGTCTTATTGTGCGTGGGAGGGCATTCCACAGAGTGGGTGAAGCCCGGGTAAAGTCCTGTAATTTTGAGTGGGAACAGGTAATACATCTGGATGAGAGACGCAGATCTTGTGCAGAGCGGAGGGGTCTGGTAGGGAGATATTTTGAGATGAGTGAGGAGATGTATGATGGTGCAGTTTGGGTAATAGCCTTGTATGTAAGTAAAAGTATTTTATATTTGACACGGTAGAATACCGGTAACCAATGGAGGGACTGACAGAGCGGATCAGCAGACGAAGAAAGTCTGGCGAAGAAGATTAGCCTCGCAGCTGCATTTAAAATGGATTGAAGTGGTGAGAGCCTATGTTTGGGAAGACCAGTAAGGAGACTATTACAATAATCAATGCGGGAGATGATGAGTGCATGGATCAGAGTTTTTGCAGTGTCTTGTGTAAGATAAGGGCGTATTTTGTATATGTTTTTAAGGTGCATGTAACATGATTTAGAGACAGATTGAATGTGTGGAACAAACAACAGTTCAGAGTCAAGGATGACACCTAGGCAGCGAGCTTGTGGGGTAGGGTGGATAGTTGCATTGTCAACAGTTATGGCAATATCAGGTTGGTAACTACCCTTAGCTGGTGGGAAAATAATTAATTCTGTTTTGGAAATGTTGAGTTTGAGATGGCGAGATGACATCCAAGATGAAATGGCAGACAGGCATCCAGTGACACGAGCCAATACAGATGGTGATAAATCTGGGGAGGATAGGTAGATTTGAGTATCATCAGCGTACAAATGATACTGAAATCCGAAGGAGCTGATTAGTTTACCAAGAGAGGAGGTATAGATTGAGAAAAGCAGAGGACCTAAGACTGAGCCTTGCGGTACTCCAACTGATAGAGGTAGAGAAGAGGAGGTAGAATCAGAGAAGCGAACACTGAAAGATCGATTAGATAGGTAGGATGAGAACCAAGTAAGGGCTGTGTCCTGAAGACCTAGGGACTTTAGTGTTTGTATGAGAAGAGAGTGGTCAACAGTGTCAAAAGCAGCAGAGAGATCTAGAAGAATAAGTAGTGTGTAATGGCCTTTTGATCTAGCAGTGACCAGATCATTCACTACTTTGGTCAGTGCCATCTCCGTGGAGTGTTGGGCACGAAAGCCTGACTGAAGTGGGTCCAGTAAGTTGTGGGAGTTAAGAAAGTGTGTAAGGCGAGTGTAGGCAAGTCTCTCAAGTAGCTTGGAGGGACTGGGTAGCTGAGAAATGGGACGGTAGTTAGAGAGTGTGTTTGGGTCAGAGTTGTGTTTTTTCAGAATGGGAGTAATCACTGCATGTTTAAACAGAGATGGAAAGATGCCAGTAGAGAGAGAGAGATTACAGATTTTAGTTAAGGTTGGGATAAGCACAGGAGACAAACTTTTGCTGACCTGTGAGGGTATAGGATCAAGAGGAGAGGTAGTGGAGTAGGAGGATGAAAAGAGTGTTGATACTTCATCTTCACTTGTGGGATCAAATGAAGAGAGAGTGCCAGAGGGTTCAGAAAGGGATTTGAGCAGGTCACTGGCTGAGTTAGAGCATACCATTTCATCTCAGATTTTATCAATCTTATCCTTGAAGTAGGAAGCAAGTTCTTGTGCACTGATAGTAGCTAGTGGGGGAGGTGAGGGAGGTTAAAGAAGTGATTTAAATGTATTAAAAAGTCGTTTGGGGTTGGTGGCATGATAAGAGATAAGAGATTGGAAATATGTTTGTTTGGCAGTGTCCAGGGCCTGACGATAGGAGTGGTAGGTAGTCTTATATGTGAGAAAGTCACTTGGATTCTGAGATTTCCGCCACTGACGTTCTACCTTACGTGACAGTTTTTGTAGGTGTCTTGTTGATTTAGAGTGCCATGGTTGGCATCTAAGCCTACGTGGAGTGTGATGGGTAGCTGGAGCAACTTCATCAAGGGCACTCTCTAGTGTCTGGTGCAGGTGGGATACAGCAGTGTCAGGTGTGGTGAATGTAGAGATTGGTGAGAGACGTTGTTGCAGAGAAGTGGAAAGTTGTTGAAAATTTATATTGTTAGTATTTCTGCATGTTAGAGGAGTCTTGCTTGGTTTTAGTGTCCTAGAATTTAAAGTAATAGAAGAGATTGTGAAGGTGATCAGGTTGTGATCAGAGAGAGGGAAAGGAGTGTTAATGAGTTGGGAAACTGAGCAGAGCCTGGTGAACACAAGATCAAGGCAGTGGCCCTCCTTGTGAGTAGAGGAGTCGGACCATTGGGTTAGGCCAAGAGAGGAGGTTAGAGAGAGGAGTTTGGATGCATGAACAGATTGTGGACTGTCAAGAGCTATATTGAAATCGCTCATAATGATGGTGGATATGTCAGAGGATAAGAAGTGTGGGAGCCAGGCAGAAAAATCTTCTAGAAATTGTTGTTTAGGTTGCCCAGGAGGGCGATAGATAGCTGCAACACGCAGAGAGAAGGGGGTGAAAATCCTGATAGAGTGAACTTCAAATATATTGAATATTGTTTTTAGTAGCAGTACTACAAGTCCCAGCAAGCCTCCCCCGCAAGCTGGTACTTGGAGAACCACAAGTACCAGCATGCGGTGGAAAAACAGGCCCGCTGGTACCTGTAGTACTACTACTTAAAAAATACCCCCAAAAAAACAGGACACACACACCGTGACAGTATAAATTTATTACATACATGCACACCTCCAAACATACATACTTACCTATGTTCCCGCGAGGCTCGGTCCTCTTCTCCGTGTAGAATCCTTGGGGTACCTGTGAAAAAATTATACTCACATAATCCAGGGTATCTTGTTTTCTTTGTATAATCCACGTACTTGGCAAAACAAAAAAACGGAAACCCGACCACGCACTGAAAGGGGTCCCATGTTTACACATGGGACCCCTTTCCCCGACTGCCAGGACCCCCCCTGACTCCTGTCAAAGAGGGTCCCTTCAGCCAATCAGGGAGCGCCACGTCGTGGCACTCTCCTGATTGGCTGTGTGCTCCTGTAGTGTCTGTGAGGCAGCACACGGCAGAGATACAATGTAGCGCCTATGCGCTCCATTGTATCCAATGGTGGGAACTTTGCGGTCAGCGGTGAGGTTACTTTCGGTCAACCGCTGACCGCAAAGTTCCCACCATTGGCTACAATGGAGCGCATAGGCGCTACATTGTATCTCTGCCGTGTGCTGCCTCACAGACACTACAGGAGCACACAGCCAATCAGGAGAGTGCCACGACGTGGCGCTCCCTGATTGGCTGAAGGGACCCTCTTTGACAGGAGTCAGGGGGGGTCCTGGCAGTCTGGGAAAGGGGTCCCATGTGTAAACATGGGACCCCTTTCAGTGCGTGGTCTGGTTTCCGTTTTTTTGTTTTGCCAAGTACGTGGATTATACAAAGAAAACAAGATACCCTGGATTATGTGAGTATAATTTTTTCACAGGTACCCCAAGGATTCTACATGGAGAAGAGGACCGAGCCTCGTGAGAACATAGGTAAGTATGTATGTTTGGAGGTGTGCATGTATGTAATAAACTTATACTGTCACGGTGTGTGTGTCCTGTTTTTTTGGGGGTATTTTTTAGTGATGAGCACCGGAAATTTTTCGGGTTTTGTGTTTTGGTTTTGGGTTCGGTTCCGCGGCCGTGTTTTGGGTTCGAACGCGTTTTGGCAAAACCTCACCGAATTTTTTTTGTCGGATTCGGGTGTGTTTTGGATTCGGGTGTTTTTTTCAAAAAACCCTAAAAACAGCTTCAATCATAGAATTTGGGGGTCATTTTGATCCCAAAGTAATATTAACCTCAATAACCATAATTTCCACTCATTTTCAGTCTATTCTGAACACCTCACACCTCACAATATTATTTTTAGTCCTAAAATTTGCACCGAGGTCGCTGGATGGCTAAGCTAAGCGACCCAAGTGGCCGACACAAACACCTGGCCCATCTAGGAGTGGCACTGCAGTGTCACGCAGGATGGCCCTTCCAAAAAACACTCCCCAAACAGCACATGACGCAAAGAAAAAAAGAGGCGCAATGAGGTAGCTGTGTGAGTAAGCTAAGCGACCCTAGTGGCCGACACAAACACCTGGCCCATCTAGGAGTGGCACTGCAGTGTCACGCAGGATGGCCCTTCCAAAAAACACTCCCCAAACAGCACATGACGCAAAGAAAAAAAGAGGCGCAATGAGGTAGCTGTGTGAGTAAGCTAAGCGACCCTAGTGGCCGACACAAACACCTGGCCCATCTAGGAGTGGCACTGCAGTGTCACGCAGGATGGCCCTTCCAAAAAACACCCCCCAAACAGCACATGACGCAAAGAAAAATGAAAGAAAAAAGAGGTGCAAGATGGAATTGTCCTTGGGCCCTCCCACCCACCCTTATGTTGTATAAACAGGACATGCACACTTTAACCAACCCATCATTTCAGTGACAGGGTCTGCCACACGACTGTGACTGAAATGACGGGTTGGTTTGGACCCCCCCCAAAAAAGAAGCAATTAATCTCTCCTTGCACAAACTGGCTCTACAGAGGCAAGATGTCCACCTCATCATCATCCTCCGATATATCACCGTGTACATCCCCCTCCTCACAGATTATCAATTCGTCCCCACTGGAATCCACCATCTCAGCTCCCTGTGTACTTTGTGGAGGCAATTGCTGCTGGTCTATGTCTCCACGGAGGAATTGATTATAATTCATTTTAATGAACATCATCTTCTCCACATTTTCTGGATGTAACCTCGTACGCCGATTGCTGACAAGGTGAGCGGCGGCACTAAACACTCTTTCGGAGTACACACTTGTGGGAGGGCAACTTAGGTAGAATAAAGCCAGTTTGTGCAAGGGCCTCCAAATTGCCTCTTTTTCCTGCCAGTATAAGTACGGACTGTCTGACGTTCCTACTTGGATGCGGTCACTCATATAATCCTCCACCATTCTTTCAATGGGGAGAGAATCATATGCAGTGACAGTAGACGACATGTCCGTAATCGTTGTCAGGTCCTTCAGTCCGGACCAGATGTCAGCATCAGCAGTCGCTCCAGACTGCCCTGCATCACCGCCAGCGGGTGGGCTCGGAATTCTGAGCCTTTTCCTCGCACCCCCAGTTGCGGGAGAATGTGAAGGAGGAGATGTTGACAGGTCGCGTTCCGCTTGACTTGACAATTTTCTCACCAGCAGTTCTTTGAACCCCAGCAGACTTGTGTCTGCCGGAAAGAGAGATCCAAGGTAGGTTTTAAATCTAGGATCGAGCACGGTGGCCAAAATGTAGTGCTCTGATTTCAACAGATTGACCACCCGTGAATCCTTGTTAAGCGAATTAAGGGCTCCATCCACAAGTCCCACATGCCTAGCGGAATCGCTCTGTGTTAGCTCCTCCTTCAATGTCTCCAGCTTCTTCTGCAAAAGCCTGATGAGGGGAATGACCTGACTCAGGCTGGCAGTGTCTGAACTGACTTCACGTGTGGCAAGTTCAAAAGGTTGCAGAACCTTGCACAACGTTGAAATCATTCTCCACTGCGCTTGAGACAGGTGCATTCCACCTCCTATATCGTGCTCAGTTGTATAGGCTTGAATGGCCTTTTGCTGCTCCTCCAACCTCTGAAGCATATAGAGGGTTGAATTCCACCTCGTTACCACTTCTTGCTTCAGATGATGGCAGGGCAGGTTCAGGCGTTTTTGGTGGTGCTCCAGTCTTCTGTACGTGGTGCCTGTACGCCGAAAGTGTCCCGCAATTCTTCTGGCCACCGACAGCATCTCTTGCACGCCCCTCTCGTTTTTTAAATAATTCTGCACCACCAAATTCAAGGTATGTGCAAAACATGGGACGTGCTGGAATTTGCCCATATTTAATGCACACACAATATTGCTGGCGTTGTCCGATGCCACAAATCCACAGGAGAGTCCAATTGGGGTAAGCCATTCTGCGATGATCTTCCTCAGTTGCCGTAAGAGGTTTTTAGCTGTGTGCGTATTCTGGAAAGCGGTGATACAAAGCGTAGCCTGCCTAGGAAAGAGTTGGCGTTTGCGAGATGCTGCTACTGGTGCCGCCGCTGCTGTTCTTGCGGCGGGAGTCCATACATCTACCCAGTGGGCTGTCACAGTCATATAGTCCTGAGCCTGCCCTGCTCCACTTGTCCACATGTCCGTGGTTAAGTGGACATTGGGTACAACTGCATTTTTTAGGACACTGGTGAGTCTTTTTCTGAGGTCTGTGTCCATTTTCGGTATCGCCTGCCTAGAGAAATGGAACCTAGATGGTATTTGGTACCGGGGACACAGTACCTCCAACAAGTCTCTAGTTGCCTCTGCAGTAATGATGGATACCGGAACCACGTTTCTCACCGCCCAGGATGCCAAGGCCTCAGTTATCCGCTTTGCAGCAGGATGACTGCTGTGATATTTCATCTTCCTCGCAAAAGACTGTTGGACAGTCAATTGCTTGGTGGAAGTAGTAAAAGTGGTCTTACGAGTACGACTTCCCCTCTGGCATGACCATCGACTCCCAGCAGCAACAACAGCAGCGCCAGCAGCAGTAGGCGTTACACGCAAGGATGCATCGGAGGAATCCCAGGCAGGAGAGGACTCGTCAGAATTGCCAGTGACATGGCCTGCAGGACTATTGGCATTCCTGGGGAAGGAGGAAATTGACACTGAGGGAGTTGGTGGGGTGGTTTGCGTGAGCTTGGTTACAAGAGGAAGGGATTTACTGGTCAGTGGACTGCTTCCGCTGTCGCCCAAAGTTTTTGAACTTGTCACTGACTTATGATGAATGCGCTGCAGGTGACGTATAAGGGAGGATGTTCCGAGGTGGTTAACGTCCTTACCCCTACTTATTACAGCTTGACAAAGGCAACACACGGCTTGACAAATGTTGTCCGCATTTCTGTTGAAATACTTCCACACCGAAGAGCTGATTTTTTTGGTATTTTCACCAGGCATGTCAATGGCCCTATTCCTCCCACGGACAACAGGTGTCTCCCCGGGTGCCTGACTTAAACAAACCACCTCACCATCAGAATCCTCCTGGTCAATTTCCTCCCCAGCGCCAGCAACACCCATATCCTCCTCATCCTGGTGTACTTCAACACTGACATCTTCAATCTGACTATCAGGAACTGGACTGCGGGTGCTCCTTCCAGCACTTGCAGGGGGCGTGCAAATGGTGGAAGGTGCATGCTCTTCACGTCCAGTGTTGGGAAGGTCAGGCATCGCAAACGACACAATTGGACTCTCCTTGTGGATTTGTGATTTCGAAGAACGCACAGTTCTTTGCTGTGCTTTTGCCAGCTTGAGTCTTTTCATTTTTCTAGCGAGAGGCTGAGTGCTTCCATCCTCATGTGAAGCTGAACCACTAGCCATGAACATAGGCCAGGGCCTCAGCCGTTCCTTGCCACTCCGTGTGGTAAATGGCATATTGGCAAGTTTACGCTTCTCCTCCGACAATTTTATTTTAGATTTTTGAGTCCTTTTTTTACTGATATTTGGTGTTTTGGATTTTATATGCTCTGTACTATGACATTGGGCATCGGCCTTGGCAGACGACGTTGCTGGCATTTCATCGTCTCGGCCATGACTAGTGGCAGCAGCTTCAGCACGAGGTGGAAGTCGATCTTGATCTTTCCCTATTTTTGGAACCTCGACATTTTTGTTCTCCATATTTTAATAGGCACAACTAAAAGGCACCTCAGGTAAACAATAGAGATGGATGGATACTAGTATACTTATGGATTGACGAGTGACTGCCGACACAGAGGTAGCTACAGCCGTGGACTACCGTACTGCGTCTGCTGCTAATATAGACTGGATGATAATGAGATATAAAATATATATATATATCACTACTGCAGCCGGACAGGTATATATTATATAATGACGGACCTGCTGGACACTGTCAGCACTGCAGACTCCTAAAGTAAGCTACTAGTATCAAGAAGATAGAAAAAAAAAAAACACCACAGGTAGGTGGTATACAATTATGGATGGACGAGCGACTGCCGACACAGAGGTAGCTACAGCCGTGGACTACCGTACTGCGTCTGCTGCTAATATAGACTGGATGATAATGATATAAAAAATATATATATATCACTACTGCAGCCGGACAGGTATATATTATACAATGACGGACCTGCTGGACACTGTCAGCTCAGCACTGCAGACTCCTAAAGTAAGCTACTAGTATCAAGAAGATAGAAAAAAAAAAAACACCACAGGTAGGTGGTATACAATTATGGATGGACGAGCGACTGCCGACACAGAGGTAGCTACAGCCGTGGACTACCATACTGCATCTGCTGCTAATATAGACTGGATGATAATGATATAAAAAATATATATATATCACTACTGATGCCGGACAGGTATATATTATATAATGACGGACCTGCTGGACACTGTCAGCTCAGCACTGCAGACTCCTAAAGTAAGCTACTAGTAGTATCAAGAAGATAGAAAAAAAAAAAAAAACACCACAGGTAGGTGGTATACAATTATGGATGGACGAGCGACTGCCGACACAGAGGTAGCTACAGCCGTGGACTACCGTACTGCGTCTGCTGCTAATATAGACTGGATGATAATGAGATATAAAATATATATATATATCACTACTGCAGCCGGACAGGTATATATTATATAATGACGGACCTGCTGGACACTGTCTGCTCAGCACTGCAGACTCCTAAAGTAAGCTACTAGTATCAAGAAGATAGAAAAAAAAAAAAAAACACCACGGGTAGGTGGTATACAATTATGGATGGACGAGCGACTGCCGACACAGAGGTAGCTACAGCCGTGGACTACCGTACTGCGTCTGCTGCTAATATAGACTGGATGATAATGATATAAAAAATATATATATATATCACTACTGCAGCCGGACAGGTATATATTATATAATGACGGACCTGCTGGACACTGTCAGCTCAGCACTGCAAACTCCTAAAGTAAGCTACTAGTATCAAGAAGATAGAAAGAAAAAAAAACACCACGGGTAGGTGGTATACAATTATGGATGGACGAGCGACTGCCGACACAGAGGTAGCTACAGCCGTGGACTACCGTACTGCGTCTGCTGCAGTGCTAATATAGACTGGATGATAATGATATAAAAAATATATATATATCACTACTGCAGCCGGACAGGTATATATTATATAATGACGGACCTGCTGGACACTGTCAGCTCAGCACTGCAGACTCCTAAAGTAAGCTACTAGTATCAAGAAGATAGAAAAAAAAAAACACCACGGGTAGGTGGTATACAATTATGGATGGACGAGCGACTGCCGACACAGAGGTAGCTACAGCCGTGGACTACCGTACTGCGTCTGCTGCAGTGCTAATATAGACTGGATGATAATGATATAAAAAATATATATATATCACTACTGCAGCCGGACAGGTATATATTATATAATGACGGACCTGCTGGACACTGTCAGCAGAATGCGTTTATAGAATAAAAACACCACACGACGAGTGTTTAACTTTTTCAGGCAGACAATCACAATATACTGGTGGTCAGTGGTCACTGGTCAGTCACACTGGCACTGGCAGTGGCACTCTGGCAGCAAAAGTGTGCACTGTTAAAATATGTACTCCTGCTATAACTGCTCCCCAGTCTCCCCCACAATTAAGCTGTGTGAGCAGTGAGCACTCAGCACAGTCAGATATACAGTATTACATAGTTGATGCAGCACACTGAGGGCACACTGAGGCTGAGCACAGATATGGTATGTGACTGTGCCACACTGTGTATCGTTTTTTTTCAGGCAGAGAACGGATTAATTAAACTGGTGGTCACTGGTCACACTATCAGCAAGTAGTACTCCGTCCTAATATGCTCCCCAAAATTAGTAAATCAATCAAGTGTCTCTACTACTCTCTAGTCTACTCTAAACGGAGAGGACGCCAGCCACGTCCTCTCCCTATCAATCTCAATGCACGTGTGAAAATGGCGGCGACGCGCGGCTCCTTATATAGAATCCGAGTCTCGCGATAGAATCCGAGCCTCGCGAGAATCCGACAGCGGGATGATGACGTT
The DNA here is from genome assembly GCF_028390025.1 of Pseudophryne corroboree. Classification (NCBI taxonomy): domain Eukaryota; kingdom Metazoa; phylum Chordata; class Amphibia; order Anura; family Myobatrachidae; genus Pseudophryne; species Pseudophryne corroboree. The sequence continues at coordinate 1,129,321,881 of NC_086444.1, read as the reverse complement.
CGGGCGCGCTCGGGTTAACCGAGCAAGGCGGGAAGATCCGAGTCTGCCTCGGACCCGTGTAAAAAGCGTGAAGTTCGGGGGGGTTCGGTTTCCGAGAAACCGAACCCGCTCATCACTAGTATTTTTTAGTAGTAGTACTACAGGTACCAGCAGGCCCGGTTTTCCACTGCATGCTGGTACTTGTGGTTCTCCAAGTACCAGCTTGCGGGGAGGCTTGCTGGGACTTGTAGTACTGCTACTAAAAACAATATTCACATTTTTTTCAAAAGGCTATCAGACCCCATCCGCCGCCCTTGGATGGGGGGGACAGCCTCGGGCTTCACCCCTGGCCCTAGGGTGGCTGGAGGGGGGGGACCCCTTGATTTAAGGGGTTCCCACTCCTCCAGGGTACCCCGGCCAGGGGTGACTAGTTGGGTATGTAATGCCAGGGCCGCCGGGACCACTATAAAAGTGTCCACCGGCTGTGGCATTATGTACCTGGCTAGTGGAGCCCGGTGCTGGTTTTAAAAATACGGGGGACCCCTACGCTTTTTGTCCCCCGTATTTTTGGAACCAGGACCAGGCGCAGAGCCAGGTGCTGGTTGATGAAATATGGGGGAACCCCTGTCATTTTTTCCCCCATATTTTGTCAACCAGGACCGGCTCAAAGAGCCCGAGGCTGGTTTTGCTTAGGAGGGGGGACCCCACGCATTTTTTTTTAAATAAATTTAACACTTTCCCACCCCTTACCACTGATAAACATGCACGGATCTCACGGATCCGTGCATGCCTATCAGAACACGGTAAAAAAAAGCAGGTCTATTTTAAAACTGCTTTTTTTTACGATTTGTATTTGTTCACGGCAGTGTTTGGCTATTGCCGGCAGTGTTTGTGAAATACAAATTTTAGTAAATGACCGAGTTCTATCAAATAACAGGCGTATTTGACCGAGATTTGTGCTTAGGTAATTCCCGAGATGACACTTAGAAGAAAAAACGCAAAATCGGTCAAAATCGGGAGCTTAGTAAATATACCCCAGAAATGCAACCCTACTGACTCTGAGCCAGAAAATGTTTCCCCTGCATCACCCTCTACCATCTACTCCACAAACAGCAACCAGTGTATCCTATATAATAAAAGGCTGACATTGCTCCTCACCTCTATGGGGGGAATTCAAGTGTTTTGCATGATGACAGCCACTAAATTCAATATTGCTCCATTCGGGCACGCACAGCTGCCGTCGTTGACAATACTGTTATGTTGTTTGTTTTGACGGGCTGGTAATAACTAGACCAGGGGTTCTCAAACTCGGTCCTCAGGACCCCACACAGTGTATGTTTTGCAGGTAACCCGGCAGGAGCACAGGTGTAGTAATTACTCACTGACACATTTTAAAAGGTCCACAGGTCAAGCTAATTGTTTCACTTGCGATTCTGTGAGGAGACTTGCAAAACATGCACCGTGTGGGGTCCTGAGGACCGAGTTTGAGAACCTGTGAACTAGACTAATCATAAATCACCCAGAACAAATCTGATGCTGTATACAGAATAACACACTTGAGCTGGCTACACACCTGACAACAGTGCGACCGCCTTGTAGAACTGTTATGGCAGTGCCATACTGGGTGTAAGTCCAGATACTAAGATGACTGCTGTGGACAGGAAAGCAGTGGGCGGGAAGGGCTTCCACAGGCAGATTCTCAGATTGACATAAGGAAGCAGGGTCGGAATGGCCCACAGGGGAACAGGGGGAACCACCGGTGGGCCCCACTGCCTGTGGTCCCTCCTCATCCTCTAGGGATCAGGTTCCAGACTCTATCTAAGTGCACTTCAATTATGCATTATATATTTGTTACATTATACTGCACAAGAATATGGTTTATTATATATTTACCATTGGGCACAGAACATGTACTCTGTAATGGTTTGCCAAACCTCTGTGGTGGCTGACCACGGCCCCACAGTAGCCTGGCCTCATCCATAAGCATAGGCCCCTACAACAGCATTCCCCCTTCATGCCCCAGTCCGACACTGTAAGGAAGTAATAGGCTGCTGCAACTGTGGATGCATCTGAACCAGGCCCAGTGTGTTGTAAACAGGCCTATTTTAAGGATCAGCATTATGGGGTCTATTTATGAAGCAGTGAAAAGTGTGGAGAAGTGAGCCACTGGAGAAGTTGCCCATGGCAACCAATCAGCATTGAAGTAACATCTATAATTTACATACTATAAAATTATACAGAGCAGCGGATTGGTTGCCATGGGCAACTTCTCCACAGTCTCACTTCTCCACACTTTTCACTGCTTCATGAATAGACCCCGGCCCTATGAATGTAAAGAACTTTCACTAAGCATCTTTCACTTGGCATTTACTAGACATTCCATTAGTACACTGACTATGAAAGCTCTATACTGTCAGGGCCGGATTAAGCCTTGGGGGTGCCCGGGGCACTTAAGACAGGGGGGCCCCGGTGGAAGGTGGGGGGGGGGTGTATATTAGATTGTGCATACCTCCCAACATGTCCCATTCCAGGAGGGACAAAATGCTGTCTACCAGGACTTCCCTCTTAATATATGATTGACGTCACCTGTGTTGAAGTATTTAATTTATAAGAAAGGTATTTCAACACAGGTGATTGCAATCATAAATTAAGAAGGAAGTCCAGGTAGAGAGCATGTTGTCCCTCCTGGAATGGGTCATGGTGGGAGGTATGGATTGTGTATATTAAATTTAAACCAGTGATGTACATTAGTTTGAAACTAATAGTTTAATAATGCCTGGGTACTGTTTATAGCTCCAACTTAATTGAAAGACAACTATTATATAAAATTTTCTTGTAGTGGAACAAAGACAACTTAAACTTAAAATACACATAGAAAAATAAAATAATTTATCTTGTCACAAGCAAGAATAGCAGCAGCCTCTACATTACTTACACACTGGGACAGGACTTAGGAGGACTCTCTGTGTATGTCTCTAGACCCAAATAGTTTAGTTGCATAACAGTTTACACAAGACTCAGATACCCAAGAAGGGAAGAGGAGAAGCTGGGATCCCTGGGTCACTTACAGCTCTCTCCACCCTCCTATCTCTCCTCTGGTCGGAAAGCTCTATCGGTAGCTCATGAAACATGATACTCCTGTGTCTCTGCCTTCACTGCATCCTATCCTGCTCACATTCTGGCTGCTGATTCTGCTGCTGCTTAAGAGGGAAAGCTAGTGATGTTAGCGTGCTCTGGCCGGGGGGCACCCTGACAAAGGGGGGCCTGGGGTACAGTATGCCCTGCAATTCCCTACCACCTTAATCTGGCTATGTATACTGTGCGGCCAGTTCAATTCCATAATGAACTCTGAGTTATATTGATTATTTTTCTGCACAGTATGTTGTCTAATTAGTCTATATTTGTTTTGTGTACCGAGCCTCGTTACCTCACCTCTCCTTGTTAGTAAATGAGACATTTGCATTTGTCTGTGTTGTTAGTAAAGCCTACAGTCTGGGCACTGAGCCTCGCTCATTATAATCCATATCACTGCTCCGGTAGGAGAACCTGATAAGATTACAGGAACATTGCGGTGTTCAGCATAAAATGGAGGGAACGTGTCCCAAGTTATTTCTTCTTCTTTTGTGCGATTGAACACGGTAAATAGAAACATGCTTTTCTTCTTTGTCCCTACACAAGCATTCATGGGTAGGGGACTCTGTACTGAAAACACATATCTCGGCCTTTAAACCTCCACGTTACTTTGTAGTTAAAAGTCAGATGGAAATGGAAGGGAGTCAGACTGGACTGGCAGGCTCTACCCTCATGCTGTGAACCAGTCTCTGTCATTGTACTAGACCTCTGGGTACCAGACTTGCAAGGGTCTTCTTAGCTCCTAAAGGAAAGTGGCCTTTGTCTGCCTGCAAGCATCTGCAGACTGCTTTGACATATGATCTCCCTACTCAGCGTGGCCACTTATTAGGCTGATTTTCACTTCAAAGTTTGTATTATCAGCCGTCTCTAAAGGCAATTAGGAATGGGCAGCTTAGGGTATCAAGCACTTGGTGACACTAAGTGACTCATCTCTATTGCTGCTTTTGTTGTCCGAGACAGTGATTGAGCTGAATGACTGCGGACTACCTGCCCCTTTGACTGGTAAATACTGTAGAGAATATGCTGTGTAATTAACTGACAGTTAATATACTGTAGGTTCTGCTTGGTGTTCATCTCAGCACAATGGGAGGAAGTTACACAAAGACAACAAAGCTATAGGGGCTTTTGACACTTCTAACTAGTCCAAGGTAACCGTATAATTACACCAAAATGCAAATAAAAATACAGTTTTTGATCTTCGGTCTCAAAACGGATTATTCCGTGGACAAATTGTAAGCTCTTGGAGTTAGTGGAGGTCAGTTTGCGGAGATGCATAACATACGAACATGCAGTGCTTCTGTATTTGCGCTACTGCGCATATTTTTCTTCATGGTGGATTCATAAGTGCACGTCCACATGGCGGTTTGTGGGACCTGGTCAGGGAATTCTACTTTGGCTGGAATGTCGGCCTGACTGAAAAAAGTGGAAAGAAAGAAAACAGCATTTCAAAGCCCAGCCTACTAATAGTAACGCCCACTTTATTCACATCACCTATAATACAGAAGCTCAGGTTAGCCCCATTTATAACATTTACATCTCATTTACATCTAATTAATCATTCTAGTAAGGGGCTAGGGAGTCAGCTCTGCCTTTACTACACTTTACTATTAGTATTAACATTGTGGGAAATATGCCTAAAAAATATGTTCTGTAATGTTTTTCTTATGAAAGTCATCAACATAATCTCTTCCCACAAAGCAATCCCTGGATATGGGTGTGACATTTGTTGCGTTTGTGCACTTACGGGAACATTTACTAAGCAGTGATAAGAGTGGAGAAGTGAGCCAGTGGAGAAATTTCCCCATCACCCAATCAGTAGCTCTGTATAATTTTATAGTATGCAAATTATAGATGTTACTTCAGTGCTGATTGGTTGCCATGGGTAACTTCTCCACTGGCTCACTTCTCCACTCTTATCACTGCTTAGTAAATGTACCCCTTAGGGCCTTATTCAGCAGCAGTCGCTACTGCCCTGCGATAGCATTTCCCTCGGTCCGGCTCAGTGCACACGTGCAGGGGCCACTCTGTTTTTGAAGTGGGCTAAATTACCACGGCAATAGGATATCTCTAATAGTGCATACACACTGTACAATCTTTTACATGACAGAAGGATATTTCTTGTGTCATTTGGTTGTTTGGTCATTAATATATATATATATATATATATATACAGCTGAAGATGTGATGAACAGGACCGCGCTATAGTCTCGCACACCGGACGATGTGGACAATTTGCCATACTACCAATGTGGTGTATTTGATTGAATGCAGCTGCAATCTTGTGTATATAGGACGTACCAGCAGAGCATTAAAGACCAGACTGAGCGAGCACCTTCGCAATATAAAGAAAGGGCTTACCACTCATTCACTATCAAACCACTTCAAAGAAATACATAACTGTTCAACCAAAAATATCATACGGTTTCTAGCAATTGAAAACGTTTAAAACAATTGGAGGTATAGCGACGAAGCTACTCGCCTAGCCAAAAGCGAGATGAAATGGATACATAAGGTGAAAAGCCTTATTCCTCATGGACTTAATGCAGATTTCGAATTAAAATGGTTCCTCTAAATTTGCCAATCCTCATCCTTTCTTCCATTTATTTAGTCTCTATCCCACATGATCATTTTTTGCATGAGTCACTTACATTTATAATGGTATATTAATTTATTGAATTATGAATTAATAATGTTCCATAAACATATAGATGGTTTATGGTATTCTCATCCACCAAGTGTTTACCATGTCTATTACATCTGCATGAGTCACTCACACCTATAATGTTTCATGAATTATGGATTAATAACGTTCTATAAACATATTGAATTGTTTATGGTATTCCAATTTATGAAATGCTTATTATGTTTATCTTATGGGAACAAGTTTCTGTACATCCGGAGGTGCATTTATCCTCATGCTCTATGTGGACAGCAGGGGCGCTGGACTGTAACATATCAAGAAACACACAATGAACTTTACCGGAAGTGCATCACCGGAAGTCCCGGTGCATTCCACGTGCGCTCCACGGCGGAGCAGGAATCGGCGCTCCGTATCCGTGGCGCTCGAGACTTGCGTATGGACAACCCACCAGGGAGAACCCTTGGTGGCTTGTCACATGAACTTGAGGGGCTTATTTATTACAACGGTAGATTGGTATGTAATGATCTATCACGGCCGCAACCGGAAGTGACGGGTGCATCACTTCCGGCTATTGGGACATGGACTTTTTAATTTATTTCTGTTCTTTATTTCTGTATTGAGATTTCATGTTGTTCCCAGCAAAATCAATAAGTATGCTTGTCTGTAATGTAGATAACTGACCAAATCATGGATATTAAGTACTAATTGTCAGCTCCGGTTTCTGACCTCTGAACCGGAAGTAATCACTATGTAAGGTATAAATAGGAAGCTTTGTGCACTCCTCTCTCACTGCCTGATGAAGGGACATTCCCGAAACGCGTAGCAGCAGGAGAGAGGAGCATTTACCGTATTTGACCCAGGGGAAAGGCTGACCAGACAACTGTGTCGTGGACGAGGGAACCAGGTTCCGGAGCCAGTTGCCCTAAGGTTACATCTTAAACGTGTTTTAAATGTGTGATACCTGTTTTATCAGTATTTTATTTCTGTATTAAATCTTCCCTACGTAAATATACTACACTATATTTTATTTCTTTTGTTTCCTTGCATATGGAACATAATTAAGAATGGATTCATATATGAAGTATTAAGGGAAGTATTGTTTTAATAATTTTTTTCACGCCAAAAGGGCTTAAACGTGTCGTTCAGGGATTAAGCGCTCCCTGTTGCACCTTTTTACACACATCCACATTCTTGCTTTGGTATAGGGGAATACCATTGGTACAAACGGGGTTTGCTGCTCCTAATCTAAATTGGCGCCAGATAAGTTCTTTCAAATCTTTTCACCAATTTGCCGTTCAATTCGGCTAAAAATGACAAATCATCTGATTTATCGTCTACCTCACCGCACGTCCCTGCCATCTAGTGTGTACCCAGCTTAACTTTAGGAGTCAGATAGGGGATCAAAACATCCATGCATCTTAAAGGGACAGTAAGGACTCATCCACATCGGTAGTTTCTCCAGTTCTGCCGGAGGAATAGCATGGCAGAGAGATCAGTTCATATCTCTGCTATGCTGCTTCTGCTGTATAAATGGAAATGGAAAGCAGTTATATTCGGTTGTATTATTTGCCTCCGAGCACATATACCACTGCTGCCATGTGGGCACTAGGGGTAGGCAGCTCAGCATAGAAATCAATGTACATTGGTGGTTATTCCGAGTTGTTCGCTAGCTGCATTTGTTTGCTGTGCAGCGATGAGGCAGAAAAAGGCACTTCTGCGCATGCGTATGCGGCGCAATGCGCACGCGCGACGTACTATTACAACGAACAATGTAGTTTCACACAAGCTCTAACAAAGCTTTTCAATCGCACTGCTGGCCGCAGAGTGATTGACAGGAAGAGGGCATTTCTGGGTGTCAACTGACCGTTTTCAGGGAGTGTTCGAAAAAACGCAGGCGTGCCTGGAAAAACGCAGGCATGGCTGGGCGAACGCAGGGGGTGTTTGTGATGTCAAAACAGGAACTAAACAGTCTGAAGTGATCGCAAGCGCTGAGTAGGTATTGAGCTACTCTGAAACTGCACAAAAAAACTTTGCCGCCGCTGTGCGATCCTTTCGTTCGCACTACTGCTAAGCTAAAATACACTCCCAGTGGGAGGCGGCATAGCGTTTGCACGGCTGCTAAAAACTGCTAGCGAGCTAACAACTCGGAGTGACCACCGTTATCTCTACATTGAGCTATGGCCCTGCTTCAGTGAAGAACGCAAACACCTTCACGAGTGCGCTCCTGTACGCAGTGAACACTTTTGGGAGTACAACCCTTTAATCCTGTAAAGGTAATTAATGATGAGAGCAGCATGCGATTCAGCCGTTTTCCTACTTTTTGTAAACTTACTTTTATAATGTGACTAATTTCTTCAAAGTGCTGCTAGCTTACAAAAGAATGACAAAGTATTCATTTTACAATGAAATGTTAATGATAGTTTCACCTTTTTAATAAGATTTTAATGGGAAAGAAACACAAATGACGTTATGCAATATCTACCTCTTTTGTTATATTGACATTTATTTCTTCTTGACTGAGACAGGTATTCGGGCGGTAGAATAGAGATGAACATTTTGCTGTCAGTGATTACAATGGCTTATAATACATTTGCAGGTCCGGTTGATACCTCATTACAAAGTGGCCTAGATATTTGAACATGGCTGGGTTGCTAATGTGACTTATTTTATTAATTACCAATAAATGAGAATAGTCATTTTGTTTAACAAATCGCATTTTGAATAGGAAATCAGTCAAACACGCTGACAATGGATGCACTGTAATTGAGAATATCAAACATGATTATATTATAGAAAGCACAACACAAGAAAATGGAAATGGATCTGGAGCAGAAGGAAGACGGAGGTCACTACATATGGAACTGGTGGTTTTGGCCCAAGGTGCAAGCAGATGCACTGTCACTGGTGCACTGTCTCACACAGTGGTCGAAGTGGAAATTTTGAAGTTGGGGTATGGAAAAGTGAAGGCTGTAATTATGCGCGCGCTGAAGGCACCCGCGCTCTGGAAAAGGGCTGTGACCACACAAAAGGGGGCATGTCCTTAAGTGTAGTGTACCACACCATATACCCCTACTACACATTGGTGGTCATTCCGAGTTGATCGCTAGCTGCATTTGTTTGCAGCGCAGCGATCAGGCTAAAAAACGGCAGTTCTGCGCATGCTTATGCGGCGCAATGCACACAAAGGCCGTACGACCACAACGAATGATGCAGATTTGCACAGGGTCTAGCGATGCATTTCAATCGCACTGGTTGCCGCAGAGTGATTGACATGTAGTGTTTCTGGGTGGCAACTGACTGTTTTCAGGGAGTGTTCAGAAAAACGCAGACGTGCCAAGGAAAACGCAGGCGTGGCTGGGCAAACGCTGGGTGGGTGGGTGACGTCAAATCCGGAACTGAATAGTCTGAAGTGATCGCAAGCGCTGAGTAGGTTTTGACCTACTCTGAAACTACACAAAAAATTTTTGCTGTCGCTCTGCGATAAAAATGTTTGCACTTCTGCTAAGCTAAAATACACTCCCAGTGGACGGCGGCATAGCGTTTGCACGGCTGCTAAAAACTGCTAGCAAGTGATCAACTCGGAATGACCCCCATTATGCACAATAGTAGGACCCCTTATAGTATCTAGTACTGGTGCCCCTTACACATTATGCTACATGGAATGAGCCAACATTCACATTATGCCACACAGTAAGAGCCAGAATTCAGGGACAGTAAGAGTGACAGCAGGGATAGGAAGATTGACATAGGGACAGGGAGTGTGACAGAGGGACATAGTGACAGGGAGTGTGACATAAGGACAGGGAGTGCAACAGAGGGACATAGGGGAAGGGAGTGACAGCAGGGACATAGGGACAGGGAGTGTGATAGAGCGTGGCACACCAAGGACATACAGTAGGGAGAGAGAAATGCGGCATGGTAAGATTACCTAATGAGCAGCAGTGGTGCGGAGGAGGATGAGGTCAGCGGTGCTGAGGATGAGGAGGCTGTGGTCCTTGGCAGTGTGGAGAAGGCTGTGGTCGTTGATGGTATGGAGGAGGCTGTGGGCGGCGGTGACGGTGTGGAGGAGACTGTGAGTTGTGCGGAGGATACTAAAAGAACTTAAAGAGGTGCTGGTAGCGAGTTGTGCGGAGGATACTAAAAGAACTTAAAGAGGTGCTGGTAGCACCATTGACAGAATTATTCAACCAGTCATTAGCTACAGGAGTAATTCCAGAGGACTGGAAAAGAGTGAATGTAGTCCCACTGCACAAAAGTGGAAGCAAGGAAGAGGCAAACTACTACAGACCAGTGAGTCTTACATCAGTAGTAATGAAATTGATGGAAACACTCTTAAAAGAAAGAGTTGTAGATTATCTCAAATCCAGCAATTTACAGGATCCCAAACAGGATGGATTCACTGGGGGGAGATCATGTCAAACAAATCTTATTGACTTTTCTCTAACGTCCTAGTGGATGCTGGGGACTCCGTAAGGACCATGGGGATTAGCGGCTCCGCAGGAGACTGGGCACAACTATAAAGATAGCTTTAGACTACTGGTGTGCACTGGCTCCTCCCACTAAGACCCTCCTCCAGACTTCAGTTAGATTCTTGTGCCCGGCTGAGCTGGATGCACACTAGGGGCTCTCCTGAGCTCCTAGAAAGAAAGTATATTTAGGTTTTCTATTTTACAGTGAGATCTGCTGGCAACAGACTCACTGCAGCGAGGGACTAAGGGGAGAAGAAGCGAACCTACCTAACAGGTGGCAGTTTAAGCTTCTTAGGCTACTGGACACCATTAGCTCCAGAGGGATCGACCGCAGGACCCGACCTTGGTGTTCGTTCCCGGAGCCGCGCCGCCGTCCCCCTTACAGAGCCAGTAGCAACGAAGAGGTCCGGAAAATCGGCGGCAGAAGACTTCGGTCTTCACCAAGGTAGCGCACAGCACTGCAGCTGTGCGCCATTGCTCCTCATGTACACCTCACACTCCGGTCACTGATGGGTGCAGGGCGCTGGGGGGGGGGGGGCGCCCTGAGGGCAATATATGACACCTTGGCTGGCAAATCTACATCATATATAGTCCTAGAGGCTATATAGATGTAAAATTACCCCTGCCAGTATTCCAGAAAAAGTGGGAGAAAGTCCGGCGAAAAAGGGGCGGGGCTATCTCCCTCAGCACACTGGCGCCATTTTTCCCTCACAGTTCCGCTGGAAGGAAGCTCCCTGGCTCTCCCCTGCAGTCTGAACACTACAGAAGGGTAAAAAAGAGAGGGGGGGCACTAAATTTAGGCGCAGTATAGATATATATATTTGATATATAAAAAAGCAGCTATAAGGGAAAACACTCATTTATAGTGGGATCCCTGTGTTATAAAGCGCTCTGGTGTGTGCTGGCATACTCTCTCTCTGTCTCCCCAAAGGGCTTTGTGGGGTCCTGTCCTCTGTCAGAGCATTCCCTGTGTGTTTGCGGTGTGTCGGTACGGCTGTGCCGACATGTTTGATGAGGAGGCTTATGTGGAGGCGGAGCAAATGCCTGTAAACGTGATGTCACCCCCTGCGGGGTCGACACCTGAGTGGATGGTGCTGTGGAAAGAATAACGCAACAGTGTCGACTCCTTGCATAAAAGGTTTGACGACATACCTAATGTGGGACAGCCGGCTTCTCAGCCTGTGCCTGCCCAGGCGTCTCAAAAGTCATCAGGGGCTCTAAAACGCCCGCTACCTCAGATGACAGACACAGATGTCGACACGGATACTGACTCCAGTGTCGACGACGATGAGACTAATGTAACTTCCAGTAGGGCCACACGTTACATGATTGAGGCAATGAAAAATGTGTTGCACATTTCTGATGTTACCCCCGGTACCACAAAAAAGGGTATTATGTTTGGAGAGAAAAAACTACCAGTAGCTTTTCCTCCATCTGAAGAGTTAAATGAAGTGTGTGAAGAAGCGTGGGCTTTCCCTGATAAAAAGCTGGTAATTTCTAAGAGGTTACTAATGGCGTACCCTTTCCCGCCAGAGGATAGGTCACGCTGGGAAACATCCCCTAGGGTGGATAAAGCGCTCACACACTTGTCAAAGAAGGTGGCACTACCGTCTCCGGATACGGCCGTCCTGAAGGAATCTGCTGATAGAAAGCAGGAGGCTATCCTGAAATCTATATATACACACACAGGTGTTATACTGAGACCAGCTATTGCGTCAGCCTGGATGTGCAGTGCTGCTGCTGCGTGGTTAGATTCCCTGTCAGAAAATATAGATACCCTAGACAGGGACACTATATTGCTAAACGTAGAGCATATAAAAGACGCACTTTTATACATGAGGGATGCACAGAGGGATATTTGCCGGCTGGCATCCAAAATTAGTGCAATGTCCATTTCTGCCAGGAGAGGGTTATGGACTCGGCAGTGGACAGGAGATGCAGATTCCAAACGACACATACAGCCAGTTCCCAGGAGCAAAAGTCCTCCCCCGCTTCCTCTAAGTCCACAGCATGACGCTGGGGCTTCACAGGCGGAGCCAGGTACGGTGGGGGCCCGTCTCAAATTTTTCAGCAATCAGTGGGCTCGCTCACGGGTGGATCCCTGGATTTTTCAGATAGTATCTCAGGGGTACAAGCTGGAATTCGAGACGTCTCCCCCCCGCCGTTTCCTCAAATCTGCCTTGCCAACCACTCCCTCAGGCAGGGAGGCAAAGTTACAGGCAATTCACAAGCTGTATTCACAACAGGTGATAGTAAAGGTACCCCTACTTCAACAAGGACGGGGTTACTATTCCACAATGTTTGTGGTACCGAAACCGGACGGTTCGGTGAGACCCATTTTAAATTTGAAATCCTTGAACACATATATAAAAAAATTCAAGTTCAAGATGGAATCGCTCAGGGCGGTTATTGCAAGCCTGGACGAGGGGGATTACATGGTATCACTGGACATCAAGGATGCTTACCTGCATGTCCCCATTTACCATCCTCACCAGGAGTACCTCAGATTTGTGGTACAGGATTGTCATTGCCAATTCCAGACGTTGCCGTTCGGTCTATCCACGGCTCCGAGGGTCTTTACCAAGGTAATGGCCGAAATGATGATACTCCTTCGAAAGAAGGGTGTTTTAATTATCCCGTACTTGGACGATCTCCTGATAAAGGCGAGGTCCAGAGAGCAGTTGTTGGTTGGGGTAGCACTATCTCGGGAGGTGCTACTACAGCACGGCTGGATTCTAAACATTCCAAAGTCACAGCTGGTTCCTACGACACGTCTACTGTTCCTGGGGATGGTTCTGGACACAGAACAGAAAAAAGTGTTTCTCCCGGAGGAGAAGGCCAAGGAGCTGTCATCTCTAGTCAGAGGCCTCCTAAAACCAAAACAGGTGTCGGTGCATCACTGCACGCGGATCCTGGGAAAGATGGTAGCTTCCTACGAAGCGATTCCATTCGGCAGGTTTCATGCAAGAACCTTTCAGTGGGACCTGCTGGACAAGTGGTCCGGATCGCATCTTCAGATGCATCGGCTGATAACCCTGTCTCCAAGGACAAGGGTGTCTCTGCTGTGGTGGCTGCAGAGTGCTCATCTTCAAGAGGGCCGCAGATTCGGCATACAGGACATGGTCCTGGTGACCACGGATGCCAGCCTTCGAGGCTGGGGGGCAGTCACACAGGGAAGAAACTTCCAAGGACTATGGTCAAGTCAGGAGACTTCCCTGCACATAAATATTCTGGAACTGAGGGCCATTTACAATGCCCTAAGTCAGGCAAAACCCCTGCTTCAAAACCAGCCGGTACTGATCCAGTCAGACAACATCACGGCGGTCGCCCATGTAAATCGACAGGGCGGCACGAGAAGCAGGACGGCAATGGCAGAAGCCACAAGGATTCTCCGATGGGCGGAAAATCACGTGTTAGCACTGTCAGCAGTGTTCATTCCGGGAGTGGACAACTGGGAAGCAGACTTCCTCAGTAGGCACGACCTCCACCCGGGAGAGTGGGGACTTCATCCAGAAGTCTTTCAAATGATTGTAAACCGTTGGAAAAGGCCACAGGTGGACATGATGGCGTCCCGCCTAAACAAAAAGCTAGAAAAATATTGCGCCAGGTCGAGAGACCCGCAGGCGATAGCTGTGGACACTCTAGTGACAACGTGGGTGTACCGGTCGGTTTATGTGTTCCCTCCTCTTCCTCTCATACCAAAGGTACTGAGGACTATAAGGAGAAGAGGAGTAAGAACTATACTCATTGTTCCGGATTGGCCAAGAAGAGCTTGGTACCCGGAACTTCAAGAAATGATGTCAGAGGACCCATGGCCTCTACCGCTCAGACAAGACCTGCTGCAGCAGGGGCCCTGTCTGTTCCAAGACTTACCGTGGCTGCGTTTGACGGCATGGCGGTTGAACACCGGATCCTGAAGGAAAAGGGCATTCCGGAGGACGTCATTCCTACGCTGATTAAAGCTAGGAAAGAAGTTACCGCAAACCATTATCACCGCATATGGCGAAAATATGTTGCGTGGTGTGAGGCCAGGAAGGCCCCAACGGAGGAATTTCAGCTGGGCCGTTTCCTGCACTTCCTACAGTCAGGGGTGACTATGGGCCTTAAATTGGGTTCCATTAAGGTCCAGATTTCGGCTCTATCGATTTTCTTCCAGAGAGAACTGGCTTCACTACCTGAAGTTCAGACTTTTGTTAAGGGAGTGCTGCATATTCAGCCCCCTTTTGTGCCTCCAGTGGCACCTTGGGATCTCAACGTGGTGTTGGATTTCCTAAAGTCACATTGGTTTGAGCCACTGAAAACCGTGGATTTGAAATATCTCACGTGGAAAGTGGTCATGTTGTTGGCCTTGGCTTCGACCAGGCGTGTATCAGAATTGGCGGCTTTGTCATGTAAAAGCCCTCATCTGATTTTCCATATGGATAGGGCAGAATTGAGGACTCGTCCCCAGTTTCTCCCCAAAGTGGTATCAGCTTTTCATCTGAACCAACCTATCGTGGTGCCTGCGGCTACAAATGACTTGGAGGCTTCCAAGTTGTTGGACGTAGTCAGGGCCCTGAAAATCTATGTTTCCAGGACAGCTGGAGTCAGAAAGACTGACTCGCTCTTTATCCTGTATGCGCCCAACAAGTTGGGTGCACCTGCTTCAAAGCAGACTATTGCTCGCTGGATCTGTAGTACGATTCAGCTTGCACATTCTGCGGCTGGACTGCCGCATCCTAAATCAGTGAAAGCCCATTCCACGAGGAAGGTGGGCTCTTCTTGGGCGGCTGCCCGAGGGGTCTCGGCTCTTCAACTTTGCCGAGCAGCTACTTGGTCGGGGTCAAACACGTTTGCTAAATTCTACAAGTTTGACACCCTGGCTGAGGAGGACCTAGAGTCTGCCCATTCGGTGCTGCAGAGTCATCCGCACTCTCCCGCCCGTTTGGGAGCTTTGGTATAATCCCCATGGTCCTTACGGAGTCCCCAGCATCCACTAGGATGTTAGAGAAAATAAGAATTTACTCACCGGTAATTCTATTTCTCGTAGTCCGTAGTGGATGCTGGGCGCCCATCCCAAGTGCGGATTGTCTGCAATACTTGTATATAGTTATTGCTTAACTAAAGGGTTATTGTTGGAAGCCATCTGTGGAGAGGCTCAGTTGTTATCATACTGTTAACTGGGTATTGTATCACGAGTTATACGGTGTGATTGGTGTGGCTGGTATGAGTCTTACCCGGCATTCAAAATCCTTCCTTATTGTGTCAGCTCTTCCGGGCACAGTATCTTAACTGAAGTCTGGAGGAGGGTCTTAGTGGGAGGAGCCAGTGCACACCAGTAGTCTAAAGCTTTCTTTATAGTTGTGCCCAGTCTCCTGCGGAGCCGCTAATCCCCATGGTCCTTACGGAGTCCCCAGCATCCACTACGGACTACGAGAAATAGAATTACCGGTGAGTAAATTCTTATTTTTTGACTGTGTGACTAAAGTGATGGATAAAGAAGGAGCCGTGGATATAGCTTATCTAGACTTTAGTAAGGCTTTTGACACTGTTCCACATCACAGACTGCTAAATAAACTTGGAAGCTTGGGACTGGATACTAAGATTATTGAATGGATAAGATCTTGGTTGCAGGATAGAAAACAGGGAGTTGTGGTAAATGGAGTGCATTCACAGGAGGGAAATGTTACCAGTGGAGTACCCCAGGGATCTGTACTTGGACCAGTGCTTTTTAATATCTTTATTGGTGACATTGCAAATGGCATTAAAGGGAAAGTATGCCTTTTTGCAGATGACACAAAGGTATGCAACAGGGTAGACACACCAGGTGGGGTAAAACAAATGATTGAGGATCTAGGTAGACTAGAGGAATGGTCAAGAGTGTGGCAATTACAGTTTAATGCCAAAAAATGCAAAATCATGCACTTGGGTCTCAAAAATGCAAAGGCTAAATATAGTATTAATGGCACTATACTGGAAACTACTGAGGAGGAAAGGGATCTAGGAGTCACTATTTCAGGTGACTTAAAGGCAGGTAAGCAATGTAACAAAGCAATGAGGAAGGCTAGTCAGATGCTTGGCTGCACTGGGAGAGGAATCCGCAGCAGAAAGAAAGAAGTAATAATGCCACTATATAGGTCATTGGTACGGCCTCATCTAGAATACTGTGTTCAATTAAATTCTGGAGGCCATATCTTCAAAAATATATTATTACATTAGAGACTGTGCAAAGAAGGGCAACTAAAATGGTGCATGGCCTTCATCATAAAACATACCCAGAAAGACTAAAAGATCTTAACATGTATAGTTGGGAGCAGAGAAGGGAAAGGGGGACATGATAGAGACTTTCAAATATATCAAGAGTTTTAACAAAGTCCAGGAGGGAAACGTTCTCCAAATGAAGAGAAGCAATAAGACACGAGGACATGCACTGAGACTGGAGGGGGGGAGGTTCAGGGGAAATTTGCGCAAAAATTACTTCACAGAAAGGGTAGTGGACATGTGGAATAGCCTCCCATCAGAGGTGGTAGAGGCTAAGACAGTAGAGCAATTTAAACATGCAGGGGATAGACATAAGGATATCCTTACAAAGAAATAAGGATCAAATAAGTTTTGAGATAAAAATATGGTTAAAAAAAGGCAGACAAGATGGGCCAAGTGGTTCTTATCTGCCGTCAAATTCTATGTTTCTATGTTTCAAATTCTATGAGGAGGCTGTGGGCAGCAGCACGGAGGAGGCTGTGGTCGCCTATAACCGCCATTATTTCAAATCTGCCGCGGACAGGCAGCCAATCAGGACTATGATGTGAATGACAGCAACAGGGACATTCCTGCCATGAGACACAGTGAGTACCACACTTCAGGTCTGCAGCGCCCTTGTCTGTTACCGGTCTTGCTTCTGTGACTTTATGGAAATACCAATGTGGACTAGGTTGGTTATGCCTTGTAAATGATTGCTGCTTTAAAAATACCGGGGTATTCTCACCCCAAGTCCCGCACCTCTGGAAACTCGGACCCTATTACATTCACACCCTGGAGAGTGATAAAGTGGAGAGATATAAACTACCAACCAATAAGCTCCTAACTGCCATTTTTCAAACACAGCCAGTGACATGGCAGTTAGGAGCTGATTGGCTGGTACTTTATCTCTCTCCACTTTGTCTCTCTCCAAGGCTTAATACATCTGTCCCCATAAGCCATTCCCCGGTGTACAGCCGTGCATCTGAATATTCATATTCTGTAACTTTAGCACTGTCCACTCATTTGCCTCCCTCCTTCTGTGCTGTTGTAATTAGCAGCTCAATCACCACATGTGCATGCCCCAAAAAACAAATGCTAAATATAGGGTAATACTATGTTAATGTAAATATGTCATTGTAACAACACATCTTGTCCTCCTAAACCACCGGCTGATAAGTCTGCCTCCAACGCATTTCGTCCCAACACTGGGGTCTTTTTCAAGGCAAGAAAGTGTGTCCTTGGTTCAAATTACCACCCTTAAATACTGCAATCCACCAATTACGGTTCCTTAGCACTTATCCTATCTATACATGACATAACTATATAATCCCTCCCATCCTCCTAAATGCTCTTAAAGAATCAATCAATAAAAAGTCCACATCCTAAAGTTGCCTTGGTAACGGCCAAACACCAGAGGTCTTTCCACGATCTGTTGTGGAGATATGGGGAATCAGCTAATAGGGTGTTAATCTGCGGGCAGCTGGGGCTGGGGGTTACGCATATAGGATTCCAATGTTTGGTTATCTCAATCATGCAACAATTTCAGTTTCACGCCCAATACATTTTCAAGATATTTCAGAGACCATGAGACTCAAGTACAAATACGGCTCTGTGTACACATAATCACATCAACATTACATCCGACTAAAGGCCAGTACTCACCGGCCGATGTGGGAGAGATGTGTGCTGAGCGAACCGCTCAGCACTCATCTCTCCCCCTGCTCAGCACAGCGCGATGTGTGCTGAGCGTGCGGGGGAAGCGGGGGGGGGGGGCGCTCATTTCACCCAGCAGGTAAAGTGAGCGACCCGCTAGATTGGCATGCAGGCCAATCTAGCACCAGCGATAGCGATGCGTGGGGCTGCGCATCGCTATCGCTGTGAGGGGTACACACGGAGAGATCACTGCTTAAAATCTAAGCAATCTAGTCAGATTGCTTAGATTTTAATCAGCGATCGCTCCGTGAGTACCCCCTTAAGAATCAGGCCCCTCAGCTCTAGCAAACCTCTGATGTACTGTACATCATATCTATCTATCTATCTATCTATCTATCTATCTATCTATCTATCTATCTATCTATCTATCTACCCTACCCCAGCTTCGCACGGGAGCAACCTTTGGAAAATCCATTCTTTCTCTGTCATTTCACAATCAAGATTCCCTTTCTTGGTCAGTTTCATTATTACTGAATAAACGTATTCTTTTATCATCCAATGTACTATGACCTATATTTGCTTTCCGTCTTGCCATAATGAAAATACAATATTTCAATTTAATTAAAGAACTCCTCAAACAGAGACATGTTGATGTACCAACAGACACATTTACTATGGGCGAGCACTGTGTATACTCTCACACCGGCCGGCTGTCCCCACCCCATGCGCCTACGATTATCCCCTCCCCTGTCCTCTGCCAGTTTAGCTTTCACCTTTTGACTTCCCTTACTATTGGACAGCCATTTTTTCTATGACTGGATCATTCCACATCAAATCAACACAATTGAAAAAAAAATCTACCTTACAAACTCTAATTTTAATTACATTTGGCATATCCCCTCTTTACTCCTTTCCTCCTCCTAGCTCCACCCCTCATCCCCCATAATTGACGTCAGACATCCGCCCTCCAAACGCCTGGACATGCCTGCGTTCGCTGCTCCACTCCCAGAAAACGGTCAGTTGAACGCCCCGGAACGCCTTCCGCCTGTCACTCTTCTTGCGATCGCGGTAGCGTTCGCTTTTTTCGCTATTCTTGTTGTTGCACACCAAGGCATGTTGCTGGGCAATGACACGCGTGTGCATTGCAGCTGGCGCACATGCACAGAACCAACCCGTTTGCACCGCTGCAAAGAACCGCAGCATACGAACGGGTCGGAATGATCCCCTATATACCTTGTACACTGATTTTATAGTTGACTTCCTGTTTCAGTCCTGTATTATTCTTTATAAATAGCATAAAATAAAATTAATTTAAAAAAAAAAGTATATAGTTTCAGGGGTTTTTTCAAATTTTGTCTTCAAGAAATTTGAGTTTCCTCTGGAAGCAGTAGACTGCCACTGTGTTGTTTTCAATATGCTCAGTTTTGTTTCTCCCATGTTATACACCGCAAATGGGAGAATTGTAGTTTGAGCACTGGTCTAGTGATAGCTCTGGGTCTCATCCTGCATGACAAATGAGTTGTTCTCAGCAAAATCAAGAGTAACTGCAAGTTCCGAATCTTTTAGGTTTTCTTTAGTATGGTCCATGAATTAGCTGTGTTGTTTTGTTGTTAGTAACATACTGCGGATCCGATTCATGGTTATAAGTAAAGTAAAAAAGCATGCAACTTGGCAAAACCATGTTGCACTGCAGGTGGAGCAGATGTAGCAAGCAGCAAGATTTTGATTTGGGTGGGTTATGTTTTTTTTATGCAGGGTTAATATTGGCTGCTTTTGCATGTAGTCCACAAATACTGGCTGCTTTTTTTTTATACTGCAAATTAGATTTCAGTTTGTACACACCCAAACCAAATCTAAATCTCTCTGTAAGGTACATCTGCCCCACCTGCACGGCAACGTGGTTTTGCCCATTTTCTTGCTTTTTTGCTTTATTTACAAACATGAATCAAGCCCTGTGTTATTGTACAAATTACAAATCAAAGGGACTGTTTAGGACAGGCGTGGGGAACCTTTTTTCTATCAAGGGCCATTTAGATATTTATAAAATCCTTCGGTGCCCATACAAAAGTTATCAACTTAAAAATTACCCTGCCCTCAGTAGTTATTCCCCCAGTAGTTATGCCCCTTAGTGGTACTGAGTACGTGCGCCGAAGGCACGTGCGTGCCAAAAAATGAGTGTGGCCAATTAAAATGGGACGTGATACACATATGCCCCCAATAGTGCAGTGCCAGATACACATATGCCAGTGCAGTGCCAGATACACATATGCCACCACAGTGCCGGATACACAAATGCCCCAAAGTGCCAGATACACAAATGCCCCAAAGTGCCAGATACACATTGCCCCAGTGCCAGATACACAAATGCCCCACAGTGCCAGATACACAAATGCCCCACAGTGCCAGATACACATTGCCCCACACATGCCCCCCCACCCCACTGTGCTGCTCACCGCTGCTGCTATGTGTCAGAGGAGGAGAGCACAGCGTGCGCCTCTCCTGCCCCTTAGTGCACTGCTCAGTCTGACGGTGTTCTCAGCTGTCAGGGACCAGACAGGGAGGAGAGTGCAGCAATGTCGGGTGGCGGCGTATAGGACCTCAAACCAGCCACCGGTGTGTGAGCCAATCAGAGCTCGTGGACTGGCAGCGGCGGCTCCTGATTGGCTGCCGGTCAGTGAGCTCTGATTGGCTCACAAACCGGCGGCTGATTTGAGATCCTACCCGCCGCCGGACATAGCTGCACTCTTCTCCCTGCCCTGACAGCTAAGACATGCCGCCGCTGGACTGAGGGGCGGCGTGTCTCGCTGACACACAGCAGCGGGCAAGCCAGAACAAATAGCTTTGCGGGCCTTATACGGCCCGCGGGCCGGAGGTTCCCCACCCCTGTTGATAAATAATAGTCATCAATAGACCTAGATAGTTCTCATTTTCATTATTTTAACAAACAGTGCAAAGTGAAACCTCTTGAAGCAGATGATCACATCATGATCCCAAAATAAGACTTTCAGGATTTATTAACAACAGTTTGAACTTTTTTTTTTTTTCAAAATGTTAAAAACTGGTCTTTTTGAGAAAATGATAATGGTGCATTTTTTATTATTCTTGAAACATACTGTTGTGTTATATATAAAGGCATATAACATCAATACCAGTGGACATATCAGCCTAAAACTTTGAGTTTATCTTCACACCCAAGGCATCAATTAATGTACCAAATTTCATTACAATCTGAAGTGGTCAGTTTGAAACCCTGTTTTGATTTTGTGTGTAATAACATGACTTACTTCACTAAAATCAATAGTGCTCGGCTCCATTTTGTCAAAGATTAATACTTCATATACCTAAATCTTCCTTAAGAATTGCTTTACGGAATTGTGCAAACCACATCAAAATCCATCTAATGGTTCTTGGGATTAGCCCAATACAGTGGACTTTATTTTATACTATGTACAATGTACTATGTATTATACAATCAGATGCAGCCGCTAATTCCGCACTTCACATCTTTTGCTTCTTCTCAATTTATTGCTACCATAAGCAGCAATTGGCACAACGGAGCTTTACATACGCTTTCAAGATTCTGTGACGCTTAAGGCCAGAGTACAGTATGTGCATACATCTAGGGGTGTCTTCAGAGAGGAGGAGGCTCATGTGCAGTCTCCTTCTGGGCCCCCTGCTCTCTCGTCAGCAGTGCTCTTGACTCTGGGCACTTGGGTCACTAGGGGACCCTAGCGCTGTCCCAGAGTCTAGTGTGTATGCGCACATCTCCGGGAAAAAGTCCGCTACACCATTTTCACAGTGATTTCTGCAGCGCTGCTCCTGCGATGCAGGACTCCAGAGGGTAAGTATTGAAAAGAGTGGGTGCATGGTGGGAGGTGGGGACCTCCCTGGACCCAGGGGGCCCGTGTGCACCGCATACACTGCACCCATTATAAATACGCCAGTGCACATGGGTTGGGTATGCGTGACCGGAGTCAGGAGACCGCCGGTCACCATACCAACATAAGGATCCCAGCTTTTAGATGCTTGGCGGGGGTGGGTGAGCACAACAAATCCCCTTGCAGGCTCGGTATGAGTGAATATCTGGTTTTCACCTGACTGCGCTCATCCCCTACAGTTTGAGTACTCGTGAAATGATGCAAATGGATACTTATATAAAGGTGTGTTTTACTTTCATATGTATCAAATATGACACTCAATATAATGAAACAGTGCAGATAAATGTTGTTGAACATGAAAAAGGTGGTAATCACAATGTGTGCTCCACGGGGAGCACCTGTTTAACTCAGTCCCGCAAGCCAATTTAACATCCAATACTGACAACCTCAACCACCAATCAAATCAGTGGAACAAAGGAGGAACTGATGCTGGTCCCGCCCGCAAGCCATTTTAACATCCACCACTATCAGAACACTGCAAAAACTCCCAGAGGAAGACCGATCCGGTTGAAACGCGTTGGAGGAGACGACTAAGAGACATCAAACCATTGGAGGACAGGAGAGTGCTGTGAGACCCTCGGACCTACGGTGCAGACATCGGTAAGCAGTACAGACGGACGGGCAGCAGGAGGACCACACAGGTGAGTACTCCGTTGTGGGGAGGTGCAGATATCTAATTTATATGTGTCTAGGTTTAAATGGCCAATGTTGTAACCCTATTGAACAATTGGCGCAAAGTATATATTCTTTTAAGGCTTTTTTTTTTAGAAGCAAATTAAATGGAACACTGCGATAAAACGATCCTGTCGACCTTATTTTGTGTTTGGCAAACTTTCGCCAAAGCTGGAAACATTTATTTTGCATGTTTTAAAAATAAAATTGCGAGCATGCCATTGATTTAAAATAAACATAAACATCCCAATTTTGGAGTTCGTAACGAGTATGTGTTTTGTTTCTGTGCCGAGGTCGGTTTGGATTTACACTGGAGCAATGCGGAGAGACTTTTACTCCTCTATTCTCTCTCTGTTTTGATATCTGTCTTTAGTCAGTGTGTGAAATCAGAGGTTGATAGCACGGCCCATTTTTGGCAGGAAGGTAGCGATGGTTTGTTTTCTGTTGAGTCAGTCTGGTTTTGTGGCCCTCGTTTTGTGTTTCTTTTTGCAGCCTGTAAAGTACTCTAAGGCATGCCAGCAATTCTATGGCAAATTTCACAGCTATGCAATCACAAAGATTCCGCAACATGGAGATTAGCATTGACAATATATAGATGGGACTTGCGCTTCTGTTTTGGTTTAACAAAGAAGCTTATTCAGATATCACTGTTACATAGCACAGACCTTGTAAGACATGTTTTATTAAAATTACATGTAATATCACTTTTCATGTGTAGTCCTTATCTTTTTATTTTACATTTTCAAGTGAAATAACCTTAGTGATTAGCGCAACCTACGTCTTGACACACAGCATTTGGCAAGTACAGTTTACCTCCTTTATTGAGTTCCCAAGGAATTGTCCACAGTGTCGGACTGGGGCATGAAGGGCCCACCGGGAAGATGCATTGATAGGGGCCCATATTTAGGGGTTTGGCCAGGCTGCACGCAGGCTTGAGTAACCATATATATATATATATATACATATATTTATTTGTAAATACTGCGAGTGCTTAGTAATGTACAAGATTGATAACAACAACGCACTGTAGAGGATACACCATATGTGCAGTATAATGTAACATATCACAGTAACACAGTCTGATTCATAGAGGAGGGTGTGGGCCCTCAGACAGTGGGGCCCACCAGGGGTTTCCCCTGTACCCATGCGGCCAGTCCGACCCTGATTGTCCATGATGACAAGGACCTGACTATGGTTGAGCCTAAGGTTGAGCTTCAGTTTACCTGCTGTTCCCAAGGCCAATAGACATCATTATGGCAACAAAACTATTCCTGGCATTGGACTCCTAGCTCTGATTGATGCTGGAACCCTGAGGCATACACAGGAGCATCTGATCACCATATGTAAAGGATATACATGTCTCCCTTCATGGTTGACCATGTAGGACAGGCATGTCCAAACTGCGGCTCTCCAGCTGTTGAGAAACTACACATCCCAGCATGCCCTGACACAGCTTTAGCATTCTCTGACAGCAAAACTGTGTCAGGGCATGCTGGGATATGTAGTTTCACAACAGCTGGAGGGCCGCAGTTTGGACATGCCTGATGTAGAAGTATTCTTCAGGAGCGAGGATATATGTTAGCCCTTCAGAGTTTCAAATTATATATCGTCACCAGAGACACGAGGTCTACTCTACACAAGAGAATGGAATTCTGTGGGGCATAGCCCCCAAAGTGTGCAATAGAGTGTTTGTGTCATGATAGGGAGCCTTGTTGTTACAATGGGCATGCTGACACTCAGAGAAGCACCTGACTGTCTAAAAAACTTCACAATTAGCCACTAAAGACTGGACGGCTGTTATTCACTAGCCACCAAAGAATGTCAGTGTGCTGTATGGTAACCATCGCAAATTGGAGATCTGCTGTAAATTAGTCACCATATATTGGAGGTGTGCTCTAGAGTAGCCACTATGTTGCTGTCTGCTGTGATCATACATTGGGAGTGTGCTATACATTAGGCACCAAAATTTGGAAATTGCTATAGACTAGCTACCAAACTGGAGGTCTGGCATATAGTAGCCACCAAACATTAAAGCTATGCTATAAATACAGTAGGTCAGTTTTGTTCTTTAGTAAACATATTGATGGCTGATTTTTTAACTACCCAATATTAATCACAAAGCACTGCTTTGCATTCCAGATTTGTTTTAAGACCCGCTTGCCTGCATTTGTCTTCCTTGATAGGTGAAATGGCCACACTTACTAAGTTGGACATATATTGAGTCTTGGTGGTGCATCCTCCCCAGCATTTAAATTCTTTCCAGTAGAAGGGGGTCCAGTAGGGATCAACTTTGGCCTATGCTATATGTTTGAAGAACCTTGGAGCCAACCCTTCCCAATGAACACCACACTGGAGTAGACAATGAATAATCCAAAAAGGATGTTGGTAATTCATGAAAGGTATAGATGGAAGCCTGTAGTGTAGTATAACAACAATAAATCATATTGACATTTCTAGTTCTAAACTGTTGTATTTGTGAGTCACTCAACTGAAGGCTTTATCTAGCCATAAATTAAACTAAATAAAATCACCTTAAATTAAACCAAAGAACACTGGAGACTTAAACTTTAAATTCACTTCCCCAAATAATATGCCCCTACTTGTAAATATTTCCCCCTTAAGAGTACTTTATGGCACAAATATATCAAACTCTCACTCCCAATCCACAATTCCATTTACCGCCTACCCATAGTACAAGCACTAAACCCTAGTACTAAAACTTAGCCCTCAGTCACCAAAACATGCAATCCTCACACTCATGCTCTAATAATTAATGCTTAACTTAAAATTTAAACTGAATCCAGTCCACAATCGTCTAATAACTTATGGCCAATGTATAAGTTGGTGCACTTTTAGAGCTGTTGGACCTGGGTCTTATTATGCTGACTAAAGAATTACTATCCAGGTATTGCCTATCTTAGGTGACTCTCAACACACTTTTTTGCTACTGGCAAATTATTTGCATAAAATAACTTTGCACCTCTTTATTTGGCAAAGCATTGAGAAGATAAACTAGATACACTTTGGTAATTAAAAGAGCAGATTTGTCTGTGTCTCCCTAAATGTCTCTTGTTCTGTCTGGTGCAGCAAACACTTTGAGTGTACACTAGTATTAATTTAGTTATTGCAGTGCAGAACTGTCTATGCCTCACTAAGGGGTATATTTACCATGGCCCGCATAGCAGTAACGTTGTCCTCTGGAACGGCGAACACAGGTCAGCCGCAGTGCTCCTCGTCTTCAAGGGACCATCTCCCAAGGCGTAATTCTGCAAACCACTCAAACACATTGTTTCGGAATTGGTCTTCCTCTCCAAAAAGCAGCTTGCAGTCAGTCAAAAGTCTTCTACTGTCATAGACCACTATTTAGTCGTAGAAGATTATGGCTCTCCAGTGGCCTCTGTTGAGCTCTATCACAAGTCTGTGAAGGAAGTGAACATGCTGACCACTTTGGTGTGCAGTGCTGCGTATAAACAGCTCTGAGCCTTGACATTTCCAAGAACTTTAGTCGGAGATTACACTTCCTGACCAGACAGTCTGATTGTGTCTACTCTACCTATGCAGTGCACATCCGGAAACTTATTGCACACCCCTCATACATTCTTTGGGGGTAAGTACTATAAATGCAGCCAGAACTGATGGCGAAGTTCATGGAGCAAGTGTCAAATCTCAATTCAGAAGGGTCTTCTTTCTTAATTTTTTTTTTTAATACCAGATTTTGTAAAAGTTGCTGTGAGCATCACTAAGACTCACATACTCTATGTTAATTTTTTTTTTAACTCTTCAAGGTTCCAGCCAGATCACAACTGCAACTTTCAATACCGAAATTATGAAGCATCGTGCTGGTTTGGGAAATTCTGCGGTCACAGTTCCAAACATTCATAAATAATAACTTTACTAATGGGTAATGAAGTAAATTATGCACTGTGCAATGTACAAAGGCACTACAACTCCCATCTGGTCCTGATAACTTAACTAATGATGTCATTTTATATCTTTATTTTAAGCAGTCCTCCTGAATAATGATTGACATCTGATGAGGTTTAGAGCAGCCTGTGAGAATTGCTTCTGATATGTAGAGAAAGAGAGATTATAATGTGAAGTATATTTTGTTACTTTTGAAAAACAGGAACATTCGCTCTCTATCGGATTTCATAAGGGGACCTCAGGCGGGCCCCTAACATAGTAACATAGTATCTGAGGTTGAAAAAAGACAATTGTCCATCGAGTAAATATACGACTGATATTTAAAGCCGGGTATCTAAGATCACTTTTAGAAAATAATGGGTACAAGCTCAGGGACAGATGCATCATTGCTTGGAAAGTGATAAAATGGACAGTGAAAAAGTACCAGCCAATCAGCTGCCATTTTTCAAACTCTACCTGTAACATGGCAGTTAGGAGCTGATTGGCTGGCACTTTTTCACTCCCCATTTTATCACTTTCCAAGCGATGATGCATCTGGACCACAATGTTTTTTCACCAGTGTCATTTTTTGGCAATATCTTTTTTTTTCATGGGGAACATTGATCTTGCGGCTGTGTAAATAGGCACTTGGTGAGGGGATTAAAACCATGCTAATGTCTTGCTGCAACAGGCTATAATAGTGGTAGATCAAATTATGATGAAGGTAATGTTATACGTTTATGGCACACATCACACTAATACAAATGTGCGTGCTGATATCTGCTGCCACCTCAGAAAGCAGAATGGGCTGGCACACTACAGGGCGAAGGTTATTCAAGGTCACGCCGATCCGCGCTAGCTTTATTTTTCCACTTTAAATCCCATGCTTGTAACCACACGGATGCCTAATCTATTTAGATATTTACTTCTCATCAAGCAGTATACTTGGCATTGCCACAAGCCGTAGGATGGACCAGAGGGGTTTCATTTAGTTTACTCTCGGAAAATAAAAAACACATGTCGCCATGCAAATATGTAATTGTATGTTTTGGAATAGTTTATTAGGCATAAAATAAATGTCACAATGGGTTTTATGACGGTGCTTTGAAACTAATAACACCACCTCTTATTCATCACAGTCATAATAGGGTGTGACCTTCTGAAAGGAGTTTCTCAATTAATTAACCTCTTAGCCCAATTTCCTTTTGTCTGGAGCCATTTGACATATGGAACCTCTAAAGAGGGCATTTACATCTGAAACGTGCTCTGTTCAAGATGAGATGTTATTGGGCACGGTCTGCAATATCCAGTCTGTTGTTTTATCTTCGTTATTAGCCAAAGGACTCCTGACCTTAAGGCCTTTCAGGTCAGAAAAAGCCAACCCAATAATTAACTGAGGGCAACGTTGCTCTCATGTACCACCCCAGTTCATTCAAAATAAGTAAGCAAGGCCACATGGTAATTTCCTCTCCCGTCATTTAATACTTATTATACAATTACAACATAACTTTATCGGTGTGCCCATTTCATACAGGCTTTTGTAAGTTTGTTAGTTCCTGTGCAAGATGTCAGAGGTCTGACATGCTACACAACTGTGGAGACAAATCCCCATATCCCATGTGTGTGTAAAATGACAGATCACAAACAAAGAGGGGTCTGTGATTGTAACAATATGGCTGATATTTGGGTAGAAAGATATTTTAAGGCGAAATTTTTGCACACACAAGATAATTTGTGGTAAGGAGGCGCAGCTCATTAGAATATAGTTAGATAAAAACAAACATACATACTAGGGTTCATTTTTCCGTTTGGAACCTACAGTACATTTTTGCAGCTTGGGAGGAAACCGGAGCACCCAGAGGAAAGTAACCCTCACAAGCACAAGGAGAAGATACAAACTACACACAGTTAGGGTAGTCACATTACAAGAAGTCTAGATCTGTGTTTATGGAGGCAAACGAGGCGTAAGTCAGTGATACTTAAAAAAAAGCTGCATAAAAATACACATCACTGCAAATGATCATATTATACATGGAGCTTATGAATTAGGTGTTGCAGACAGTTGAATAATATTGTTACTATTTAATATTATTATTATTATTATTACTATTATTATTATTATTATTATTGCTGTTATTTAGAAAATGTATATATTTCGGGCAACTTAATTGTATAGCCCGAAAAAAAATTGTTTTAGAGAAACATTGGGAAAAACGCCTGTTTTTCCTTCCCGATGTTACTTTGCAGGTAATTATATACAGGTCTCTATTTTTCCCACCAGTAATTCTGATCTTGTCTGTCCACAATAGGTACAGGCTCACTGAGTGCTCCCTACCACACCTGGGGGGGGGGCAACCCATTAGTGCATGCTTTTACAAGCCTTAGTGAGTTTCTGTAAATTACCCTCTACTCCAAACTCCTTGATCGTATTGTCTACAACCACCTTACTGCCTTTCTTTCCTCCCACTTTCTGCTTGAACCATTCCAGTCTGGCTACCATCCTCTCCACTGAAACTGCCCTCACGAAAGTCTGCAATGACCTCCTTTCTGCCAAATCCAAGGGCCTCTACTTTCTGCTTATTCTCCTTGACCTCTTTGCTGCTGACACTGTGGACCACCCTCTTTTTCTGTAAATTTCTTCACTCCCTTGGTCTATGCGATATTGCTCTGGCTATCCTCTTACCTCTCTGACCGTTCCTCCCCCTCACTTCCACTAACTGTGTCCACAGGGCCGGTTCTAGACCTTGTGGCACCCAGGGTGAAAGTTTCCTGTGGCGCACCCCCCCCCCCGGCGCACGGTCAAACATAGGGGCGTGGCTTCTTTATAGGGAAGGAGCATGGCCACAGTTATCCCCCTGTACTTGTGCCCCCCTGTAGTTGTGCCCCCAGTAGTTGTGCCCCCAGTAGATATGCCCCCAGTAGCTGTGCCCCCAGCAGCTGTTCCTCTAGTAGATTTGCCCCCTGTAGCTGTGCCCACAGTGGATTTGCCCTCAGTAGCTGTGCCCCCTGTAGCAGTGCCCCCAGTAGCTGTGCCCCCAGTTGATTTGTCCCCAGTAGCTGTTCCCCCTGTAGCAGTGCCCACAGTATGTGCTCCCTGTAGTTGTGCCCCCTGTAGTAGTTCCCCCAGTAGTTGTCCCCCAAGTAGCTGTCCCCCCAGTTGATTTGCCCCCAGTATCTGTTCCCCCTGAAGCAGTGCCCCCAGTATGTGCCCCATGTAGTTGTGCCCCCAGTAGCTGTTCCCTCCGTAGCAGTGCCCCCTGTAGTAGCGCCACTTGCAAACAATAAAAACAAACAAAAAAACAATACTTACCAGCCCCGCTCCTGCTTCCGGACTGCTGCTCTCATGACGTCTCTCCCATAACAGCGCCGCACTAACGCTAGGGGTCAATGATGACCTCTAGCGTCAGTCAGCGATGCCGGCTGCAGCAGGCGCCTACACAGCCCATGGCGCCTGCTGCAGCCGGGGAGAGGGGGTCAGGAGTAGCGGATCTTGCCATGGCGGCGGCGCCCTTGGGGTAGCTGCGCCCCCGGGAAAAAAGCCTGCTTGCCCATGGCAGGAGCCGCTACTGTGCCCCCCCCCCCCCCAAGGTTCTGTTCTTGGTCCTCCCCTTTTCTCTTTCTGTACGTCCTTTTTAGGTGAGCTCTTTACCTCTTTTGGCTTACAATATCATCTCTATGTTGAGGATACTGAAATCTACCTTTCCTCCCCTGACATGTCATCCCCCCTCCCCCCTGCTCTCCTCACTCGTATCTCCTACTGTCTCTCTGCTATCCCTTCTTGGATGTCCCAGCACTTTCTTAAACTTAACATGTCTAAGACTGAACTGATCATCTTCACATCCTCCCGCACAACCTCACCTCTCACAATCTCATTATCTATTGATGACAATACTGTTTCTTCTAGCCCACAAGTGTGCTTTCTTGGAGCAATCCTTGACTACTCCCTCTCCTTCAAACCACACATTTAGTACCTCTCACAAACCTGCCGTTTTCATCTCAAAATATTTCCAAGATCAGACCTTTTCTCATTCAGGATAGCATCAAGACCCTTGTCCACTCACTAGTCATCTCCAGACTAAACTACTTTAGTCTCATCCTGACTGGCATCCCTGAGAAGTGTCTCTCTCTACTCCAATCTATCCTCAATGCTGCAGCCCGGCTCATCTTCCTCACCAAACGCACTACGTCCACCTCCCCTCTCCTACAAGCCCTTCACTGGCTTCCCTTCCCTTTCAGAATCCAATTTAAACTTCTCACACTTACAAAGCACTCACCCACTCTTCTCTCATTTACATCTCTGACCTCATCTCTCTTTACACTCCCATTTAGAATGCAAGCTTTCATGAGCAGAGTCCTCTTCCCTGTGGCTTTCCTTCTTTTACTTAAATTATCTTCTACTCAATACTCCATTCGACAGCACCAAATCTCTCGGTTTTCTGCCCCCCCCGATACTTATTTCAGGGTCATCTGCTGATGCAGCTATGTTAATATACCCAGTACTTGTCCTTTACTGTCTTGAACTGCAAGTCACTGTTATATTGTTTTGCTTATTTATGTACTCTGTAATTGGACGTTGCGGATCCCTTGTGGCGCCATATAAAGGTTAATAATAATAATAATCCCCCCCCCCCCACACACACACATTTTTTTTTTAGTTATCCTATAGCCTTTTGCAACATTTATTTAGTTTTGTTATCAGTGCATTGTGCTGTGGACATCCTATATATAATTGTTATTATTATTATTATTATTATTATTATTAATAATTATTATAATAATAATAATAAAAAATGTGAAGCATTCAAATTGTAGTTTCAGCATAGAATAATGGAAAAGGTGCACAGGGATGGACAGGCCACATACACTCTGTAGAGGAGAAAAAATGAGGATGTCACAAAAAATAAGAATTTACTTACCGATAATTCTATTTCTCATAGTCCGTAGTGGATGCTGGGAACTCCGTAAGGACCATGGGGAATAGCGGCTCCGCAGGAGACGGGGCACAAAAAGTAAAAGCTTTAGACTAGCTGGTGTGCACTGGCTCCTCCCCCTATGACCCTCCTCCAAGCCTCAGTTAAGATACTGTGCCCGGACGAGCGTACATAATAAGGAAGGATCTTGAATCCCGGGTAAGACTCATACCAGCCACACCAATCACACCGTACAACTCGTGATCTGAACCCAGTTAACAGTATGATAACCGTAGGAGCCTCTGAAAAGATGGCTTCCAACAATAAACAACCCGATTTGTTTGTAACAATAACTATATACAAGTATTGCAGACAATCCGCACTTGGGATGGGCGCCCAGCATCCACTACGGACCATGAGAAATAGAATTATCGGTAAGTAAATTCTTATTTTCTCTGACGTCCTAGTGGATGCTGGGAACTCCGTAAGGACCATGGGGATTATACCAAAGCTCCCAAACGGGCGGGAGAGTGCGGATGACTCTGCAGCACCGAATGAGAGAACTCCAGGTCCTCCTCAGCCAGGGTATCAAATTTGTAGAATTTAGCAAACGTGTTTGCCCCTGACCAAGTAGCTGCTCGGCAAAGTTGTAAAGCCGAGACCCCTCGGGCAGCCGCCCAAGATGAGCCCACCTTCCTTGTGGAATGGGCTTTTACAGATTTTGGCTGTGGCAGGCCTGCCACAGAATGTGCAAGTTGAATTGTACTACAAATCCAACGAGCAATCGTCTGCTTAGAAGCAGGAGCACCCAGCTTGTTGGGTGCATACAGTATAAACAGCGAGTCAGATTTTCTGACTCCAGCCGTCCTGGAAACATATATTTTCAGGGCCCTGACTACGTCCAGCAACTTGGAGTCCTCCAAGTCCCTAGTAGCCACAGGTACCACAATAGGTTGATTCATGTGAAACGCTGAAACCACCTTAGGGAGAAATTGAGGACGAGTCCTCAATTCCGCCCTATCTGAATGAAATATCAGGTAAGGGCTTTTATAGGATAAAGCCGCCAATTCTGATATGCGCCTGGCTGAAGCAAGGGCCAACAGCATTACCACTTTCCATGTGAGATATTTCAAATCCACTGTGGCAAGTGGTTCAAACCAATGTGATTTTAGGAACCCTAAAACTACATTGAGATCCCAAGGTGCCACTGGAGGCACAAAAGGAGGCTGTATATGCAGTACCCCTTTGACAAACGTCTGAACTTCAGGCACTGAAGCCAGTTCTTTCTGGAAGAAGATCGACAGGGCCGAGATTTGAACCTTAATGGATCCTAATTTTAGGCCCATAGACAATCCTGCTTGCAGGAAATGTAGGAAACGACCCAGTTGAAATTCCTCCGTAGGGGCCTTCTTGGCCTCACACCACGCAACATATTTTCGCCAAATGCGATGATAATGTTTTGCAGTTACATCCTTCCTGGCCTTGATCAGGGTAGGGATGACTTCATCTGGAATGCCTTTTTCCTTCAGGATCCGGCGTTCAACCGCCATGCCGTCAAACGCAGCCACGGTAAGTCTTGGAACAGACAAGGTCCCTGCTGGAGCAGGTCCTTCCTTAGAGGTAGAGGCCACGGGTCCTCCGTGAGCATCTCTTGCAGCTCCGGGTACCAAGTTCTTCTTGGCCAATCCGGAGCCACGAGTATCGTTCTTACTCCTCTCCTTCTTATGATTCTCAGTACTTTTGGTATGAGAGGAAGAGGAGGGAACACATATACCGACTGGAACACCCACGGAGTTACTAGAGCGTCCACCGCTATTGCCTGAGGGTCCCTTGACCTGGCGCAATATCTGTCCAGTTTCTTGTTGAGACGGGATGCCATCATGTCCACCTTTGGTTTTTCCCAACGGTTTACAATCACTTGGAAGACTTCTGGATGAAGTCCCCACTCCCCCGGGTGGAGGTCGTGTCTGCTGAGGAAGTCTGCTTCCCAGTTGTCCACTCCCGGAATGAACACTGCTGACAGTGCTATCACATGATTTTCCGCCCAGCGGAGAATCCTTGCAGCTTCTGCCATTGCCCTCCTGCTTCTTGTGCCGCCCTGTCTGTTTACGTGGGCGACAGCCGTGATGTTGTCCGACTGGATCAATACCGGTTGACCCTGAAGCAGAGGCCTTGCTTGACTTAGGGCATTGTAAATGGCCCTTAGCTCTAGGATATTTATGTGAAGAGACGTTTCCATGCTTGACCACAAGCCCTGGAAATTTCTTCCCTGTGTGACTGCTCCCCAGCCTCTCAGGCTGGCATCCATGGTTACCAGCATCCAATCCTGAATGCCGAATCTGCGGCCCTCTAGAAGATGAGCCTTCTGTAACCACCACAGGAGAGATACCCTTGTCCTTGGAGATAGGGTTATCCGCTGATGCATCTGAAGATGCCATCCGGACCATTTGTCCAGCAGATCCCACTGAAAAGTTCTTGCATGGAATCTTCCGAATGGAATCGCTTCGTAAGAAGCCACCATTTTTCCCAGGACTCTCGTGCACTGATGCACAGACACTTGTCCTGGTTTTAGGAGGTTCCTGACTAGCTCGGATAACTCCCTGGCCTTCTCCTCCGGGAGAAACACCTTTTTCTGGACTGTGTCCAGAATCATCCCTAGGAACAGTAGACGTGTTGTTGGAATCAGCTGTGATTTTGGGATATTTAGAATCCACCCGTGCTGACGTAGCACTACCTGAGATAGTGCTACTCCGACCTCTAACTGTTCCCTGGACCTTGCCCTTATCAGGAGATCGTCCAAGTAAGGGATAATTAATACGCCTTTTCTTCGAAGAAGAATCATCATTTCGGCCATTACCTTGGTAAAGACCCGTGGTGCCGTGGACAATCCAAACGGCAGCGTCTGAAACTGATAATGACAGTTTTGTATCACAAACCTGAGGTACCCTTGGTGAGAAGGGTAGATTGGGACATGGAGATAAGCATCCTTGATGTCTAGAGATACCATATAGTCCCCTTCTTCCAGGTTCGCTATCACTGCTCTGAGTGACTCCATCTTGAATTTGAACCTTTTTATGTAAGTGTTCAAAGATTTTAGATTTAAAATTGGTCTCACCGAGCCGTCCGGCTTCGGTACCACAAACAGCGTGGAATAATACCCCTTTCCCTGTTGTAGGAGGGGTACCTTGATTATCACCTGCTGGGAATACAGCTTGTGAATAGCTTCCAATACTGCCTCCCTGTCGGAGGGAGACGTTGGTAGAGCAGACTTCAGGAACCGGCGAGGGGGAGACGTCTCGAATTCCAATTTGTACCCCTGTGATACTACCTGCAGGATCCAGGGGTCCACTTGCGAGTGAGCCCACTGCGCGCTGAAATTCTTGAGACGGCCCCCCACCGTGCCCGAGTCTGCTTGCAGAGCCCCAGCGTCATGCTGAGGACTTGGCAGAAGCGGGGGAGGGCTTCTGCTCCTGGGAAGAGGCTGCATGGTGCAGTCTTTTTCCCCTTCCTCTGCCCCGGGGCAGGAACGAGCGGCCTTTTTCCCTCTTGCCCTTATAGGGACGAAAGGACTGGGTTTGAAAAGACAGTGTCTTTTTCTGCTGAGAGGTGACCTGGGGTAAAAAGGTGGATTTTCCAGCCGTTGCCGTGGCCACCAGGTCCGATAGACCGACCCCAAATAACTCCTCCCCTTTATACGGCAATACTTCCATATGTCGTTTGGAATCCGCATCACCTGACCACTGTCGCGTCCATAACGTTCTTCTGGCAGAAATGGACATCGCACTTACTCTAGATGCCAGGGTGCAAATATCCCTCTGTGCATCTCGCATATATAGTAATGCATCCTTTAAATGCTCTATAGTTAATAATATACTGTCCCTATCCAGGGTATCAATATTTTCAGTCAGGGAATCCGACCAAGCCACTCCAGCGCTGCACATCCAGGCTGAGGCGATCGCTGGTCGCAGTATAACACCGGTATGTGTGTATATACCTTTTAAGATATTTTCCAGCCTTGTATCAGCTGGTTCCTTGAGAGCGGCCGTATCAGGAGACGGTAACGCCACTTGTTTTGATAAGCGTGTGTGCGCCTTATCTACCCTAGGGGGTGTTTCCCAACGTGCCCTAACCTCTGGCGGGAAAGGGTATAGTGCCAATAATTTATTTGAAATCAGCAGTTTTTTATCGGGGGAAAACCACGCTTTATCACACACCTCATTTAATTCATCTGACTCAGGAAAAACCACTGGTAGTTTTTTCACACCCCACATAATACCCTTTTTTGTGGTACTTGTAGTGTCAGAAATGTTCAATGCCTCCTTCATTGCCGTGATCATGTAACGTGTGGCCCTACTGGACATTACGTTTGTCTCGTCACCGTCGACACTGGATTCAGTATCCGTGTCAGGGTCTGTGTCGACCATCTGAGGTAACGGGCGTTTTAGCGCCCCTGACGGTGTCTGAGACGCCTGAACAGGCACTAATTGATTTGTCGGCTGTCTCATGTCGTCAACAGTTTTTTGCAAAGTGCTGACATTGTCACGTAATTCTTTAATTACTACCATCCAGTCAGGTGTCGACTCCCTAGGGGGTGACATCACTAACACAGGCAATTGCTCTGCTTCCACATCATTTTCCTCCTCATACATGTCGACACAATCGTACCGACACCCAGCACACACACAGGGAATGCTCTGATAGAGGACAGGACCCCACTAGCCCTTTGGGGAGACAGAGGGAGAGTTTGCCAGCACACACCAGAGCGCTATATATATACAGGGATAACCTTATATAAGTGTTACTCCCTGTTATAGCTGCTGTATTTATATATTAGCTGCCAATAGTGCCCCCCTCTCTGTTTTACCCTGTTTCTGTAGTGCAGGACTGCAGGGGAGAGTCAGGGAGCCGTCCTTCCAGCGGAGCTGTGAAAGAAAATGGCGCTTGTGTGCTGAGGAGAAAGGCTCCGCCCCCTTCACGGCGGCCTTTTCTCCCGCTTTTTTCAGGAAACTGGCAGGGGATAAATGCATCCATATAGCCCAGGAGCTATATGTGATGCATTTTTTTTAGCCATATAAGGTTTTTATATCGTTTTTATTGCGTCTCAGGGCGCTCCCCCCCGGCGCCCTGCACCCTCAGTGACCGGAGTGTGAAGTGTGCTGAGAGCAATGGCGCACAGCTGCAGTGCTGTGCGCTACCTTATTTGAAGACAGGAACGTCTTCTGCCGCCGCTTTCTCCGGACCTCTTCGCTCTTCTGGCTCTGTAAGGGGGCCGGCGGCGCGGCTCCGGGACCCATCCAGGCTGAACCTGTGATCGTCCCTCTGGAGCTAATGTCCAGTAGCCAAGAAGCCCAATCCACTCTGCAGTCAGGTGAGTTCGCTTCTTCTCCCCTTAGTCCCACGATGCAGTGAGCCTGTTGCCAGCAGGACTCACTGAAAATAAAAAACCTATTTAAACTTTTACTTCTAAGCAGCTCAGGAGAGCCACCTAGCTTGCACCCTTCTCGTTCGGGCACAAAAATCTAACTGAGGCTTGGAGGAGGGTCATAGGGGGAGGAGCCAGTGCACACCAGCTAGTCTAAAGCTTTTACTTTTTGTGCTCAGTCTCCTGCGGAGCCGCTATTCCCCATGGTCCTTACGGAGTTCCCAGCATCCACTAGGACGTCAGAGAAAGTCCAATAGCAAAGATGAAAAGGATAAAAGGTAATGCTAAGGGTAAGCTATATGAGATAAAGATAAGATAAAGGGGAAGAGAGAGAGAGAGATGAAATAAGAGGCAGAGAAATAGGGGAAAAAGAGGTGAGCTCTGGAGAGCAGAGGAAAGCAGGAGAGAACACTCACAGGCAGTACTGAGGACAACATCTAGTACTTTATCTGTAAGGTAGTACATTTAACTCAAAAAAATATATATATACCCAGTATCTCCCATGCATAGTTACCAACACTGTTTAATTTATAGGGACACTTTCCTGGAATGTA
The DNA here is from genome assembly GCF_028390025.1 of Pseudophryne corroboree. Lineage (NCBI taxonomy): Eukaryota > Metazoa > Chordata > Amphibia > Anura > Myobatrachidae > Pseudophryne > Pseudophryne corroboree. The sequence continues at coordinate 1,129,284,389 of NC_086444.1, read as the reverse complement.
TTGTCCTTGATTGTATAATGCCTGTTATACCCCTTTTCCACTACTAAGCACGGGTCGCAGCTGGGAGCCTGACACGGGTGCTACCCGGCTGCGGGCCGTGCTCAGCCCCCTTTCCCACTGCGCTCACCAACCCGGCATATTGCCGGGTTGGTGACGCTGCTAGCGACGCGGCAGGGGCGGCGCTGGGAGATCACATGATCTCCCAGCGCCGCCCTTCCATACAGTGTAAACGGGAGCACTTCCGTTTACACTACAACCCTACACGGATCATTCCAATGTCCTACCCAGGTAGCTACCCGGGTAGGATTCACGGGTCACATGATCCGGGGTTTTGCGGGGGGACCCTTTTCCACTAGCAGAAAACATGGGTAAATGCGCGCCCCCGTGCATTTACCCGTGTTTTTTGAGCTAGTGGAAAAGGGGTATAAGTAATAATAATATTTAGTACAGGTCAGGGACCTGGCATTTGCTGGCCCGGGTCACCTCAGTATCTGCCCACTGCTCTGCACCCCACCTTCTATCCACCCCTCTCTTTCTACTGATCAGTCCCACCACCACTCATTCTGTGATCCCCCACTCCATCCAACCCCCCCATACTGATTGCGTTCCCAGTGGCATGTTTCTCCTCCTCTCCTGCTAGGCTAGGCTTTGTCCCATCTCCCTAGCAGTGAGAGCCGTTGGTAGTGATGGACATCGGAATTCAATGTTTGGTAGATGTTTTTAATGCGATGAAAATACTTTCTCCATCGAATTGCGGGAATCTGATGGTTGCCAGCCATCGGATGCAGCTTTCCGATGCGGAGCCGATGTCTGACTATTTTTTTTTCCAGCTGCGGACACCCAGTACCCAGTAGTGGTGTCTGTAGCTCAGCTAGTGCGCATGCGCAAAACTATGACCGCTTCTGCACATGCACAAAGTCTAAACATTGCAAGTGCCATCGCATTGCTGGATTTTATGTTGCCAGGCTTACGATGTCTATCCCTAGTCGTTGGCGCGCGTGCCCCAACTCTCACTGTGCATCATACTTGCCTACCTGACCCTCTCCATGAGGGAGAAAATGCTCTGTTCCTGGACTTTCCTGGTAATGAATGATTGCCATCACCTGTGGTGAGCTAGTTAATTGATAAGAAAGGTGTTTCACCACAGGTGATGGCAATCATACATTACCAGGAAAGTCCAGGAACAGAGCATTTTCTCCCTCATGGAGAGGGTCAGGTAGGCAAGTATGCGTGTGCAAGCATGTTGGAGACGTGACATATTTTAGCAGATTATTATATAATGTATGAAACTGTCCATAATAATAATAATAATAATAATAATATTAATAATAATAATAAATTAATTATTATTATTACCACCATTATAATCATTACCATCATCCTCATCATAATAATTTTTCAACTGGAATACAATGGAAATCATGAATCACTCTCGCAATCATCCCTGTTATCTGTCTAACTCTATCCATGCAGTGGCCGCTACTAAACCAACTGATCTGGGAACTCACGAGGGGCGGAACCCGGATGCCAGTCGCTCGCCCCCAGTGGGAAGCATTTCGGCGCTGCACACAAGCTGGTGATGACGCGGCGCCCGGTGTAAAGATGGCGGCTGATATTACCTTGCTCTTCAGAGCCAGCGTGAAAACCGTGAAGACTCGGAACAAGGCGCTCGGGGTGTCCCTGCCGGAGACTGACATACTGAGGAGGAGCCGCCCTGCCCGGGGGGAGTTCAGCGGGAAAGCTCGGGACGTGGTGAGTGACAGCTGCTGCCAGGACCTGAGTGTCACAGCTGGGCAGCCCATGCCTCTCCAGCTGGGATGGCACTACAGGTACCAGCCACGAGATGTCAGCTGGTTTAGGAGCATGGTGCATATTGTAGTCCCTGGAAGGGTTTTCCTGCCTGCCAGGTGTGTCGGCCCCTGGGCAGCCATGGGGCTATGTACAGTATGTGGCAGAGGGACACTTGCTGTAGTAGCCCAGCAGTGACTGTGCCAGAGTGTCCAGCTGCTGTGTAGTGACAGCTCCAGAGCCGGCCCTAACCAATATGATACCCTAGGCAAAATTTTGGCTGGTGCCCCCTAGCACCACCACCGCTGGTTCCGCCTCTGACCTTGCCCCTCTTTACCAGCACCATCACCCTTCACCTATAGCAGTCCTTATTTTGGTGTTTGTACCCCCTAAATTTTAAATAGGAACAGTTCGCACATTTGGCGCACAGCCCAAAAAGGGGTGTATTTTTGCTGGCAAGGAGCATGGCCACACAATAACCCCAATTCCAATTACGCCACACAGTTCTGCAACTTTATTCACATTTGATCATGCGATAGTGTCCATAATTTATATTACATCCCACAGTTATATCACTTTACCTTATAAACGTTACTCCTCACAGTAGAGCCCCTTATTCACATTACATCACACTGAATTGCTCCTTACTCACATTACACCACACTCTATTGCTCTTTATTCACATTAGATGACACAGTAGTGCCCTTTCTATATGCAACTCCACTTAGTAGAACACCTTATATACATAATGCCACACATTAATAATGCATTTATACACATAAATCCACACAGGAATGCCCCATACACATATGAGACACATTAATGTCCTTATAAATGTAATGCGCCTTACATATTATGACAACCTTTATTAATGCCCTTTTACACATAATGTCCCTTACACATATGTTGCACATTATTAATGCCCTTATACACATAATGACACACACAGTGCCCCCTACACATTTGCTGCACATTATTAGCGCCCCTATACACATAATGACACACATACAGTAGTACTCTGTTACACATATGCCACACATTATTAATGCCCTTATACACATAATGACACACACAGTGCCCCTTACACATATGTTGCACATTATTAATGCATTTTTACATGACACACATAATGCTCCTTACACATATTCTGAACACTATTGCACAACCAACCCACTCACATGCACACAGCACTCACACTGCCACTAACACTGTGACCTCCACCTCTGCTTGGATACAGATGTGTCCTCATAAATCTTGCCTCAATGCTAAAGTCGGGCGCCTTTTTTTATGAAAATGCATCTTATTTACATTGGTATGTGGCTAGGATGCACAAGCAGCTTCTGCTGATTAAAATGATATGCAGCATGCCTATATACTGTGTGAGTGTATCACAGTGACTGTATCTGCATATGAAATGCTACACACAGAATATAGGCATGCCGCATATCATTTTAATCAGCAGAAGCTGCTGATGCCCCTAGGCATATCAAATGCCCTAGGCAATTGCCTAGTTTGCCTATGCATATGGCCGGCTCTGGACAGCTCCCAGTGCATAGTCTTACAGACAGACTGATAATGATAATAAGGTCCTTTTAATCGTGACTTTATTTTCACCTATTATCTCACTTTCAACCAGGAAGGCTTCATTCAACATTTTATGTATTGATGTTAATACACACATAGTTTGTCACTGACTAGTTGGATACAGTTGACAGAATTACTATAACTGCAGCTATTTCCCATATGCAATGGCTAACTCAGTGGGTTAGGCATGTTAAGCCTCTTAAGGGCCCTACACACTGGGCGATGTTAGCGATTTTATCTACCAACGATATTATTGATGGCCGATTTCTTTCCGCCAGCGATTTTTGCTTACACACTGGACGATATCGATGGGCAATTTGAATGAGATGAGGGTACATACATCTATATCGTCCATATTGACTTGCCCATCGGGGACGCTCATCGTTGATGCATACACACTGAACAATATGAACAATTTATCATTCATTTTTTAACAATATCGATCATTGTTATCGCAAAGTGCGTAGGGCCCGTTACACACTGGGCAATAACAGTGGATGATATGAAAAATAATGATCTTTCTTAAAAAAGATCTATCGTTCATATTGTCCCGTGTGTATGCCTGAACGATGAACGAGGCGTGCACCCGTGGGTTGTTCCTGTTCGTCTATGGACTATCGAACATGCAGCTCAACTTTTACTACATCATTGAGCTGCATGTTGGGGAAATGTGGGCGATGACTTCACTGAACGATATAGTGTGTATGCGCTATACCACTGAACAATATAGTGTTCAGCGATATAGCGCTAGTCGCTCATTAGGGGAATGGTGCCCAGTGTGTACGGTGCTTTTGGGTGACAGTGAACCATATTGACGATGCAGTTTTGAAGTTCATCTGAGGCTAATGGTAATGTCGACATTTATGTCAACTGTTGACATTACGATTGCATATGGCTTCCTTTGTAGGGTTAGATTGCTGTATGGCGGCTAAGGAGGCAGTTTGGGAATCTTAAAAATAATGGTTTGGAGACATTTTTGGGGGGGGGTTCTTGTTGTATGAGGGTGGGAATGCTACAGTACGCGCCGCTCTATAATCAAAAATAAGGCAGCAAGTTATAATGGAAGAGGGGGTGATGTATCAAACCTTAGAGAGGTACAATACCAATCAGCCTCTGTTATTTATTTCAAACAATACCTGTAAAATGACAGCTACAAACTGTTAAGTTTGTACTTTATCTCTCTCCAGATTTTGATACATTTCCCCCAAAATGAGCAGAAGGTTCTGGGGGACTGATATAGGGTGAGGTATATAAACAGTTGCATAAAAACTGCCATCCAGTCCAACTGCCTTTGCAGACTCGCTAGCAATTGGTCTGCTGCAATGTATCAATATAGTCTTACCAGGACCGTACCTCCTGTAAATGGCTGTCCTTGCGAAGTCATCACTTTCCCAAAAGGTGTAATACACATGTGCTGCCATGATGTTCTTAGAATATTGCTGGCTGTGACCCATTGGCAGTGGAAGCTGGAGCTGAGATAATGGATTGGTAGTCTTATCTGTGCAAGAATATACAGAGCATTACCAAACAATGAAGTATGAGACATTCGCCAATGATTTTTTACATTGCAGCAGATATTTTAGAGACTGCCTTCCCACTGGGTTTCATGGTAGAGGATATGGTCAACTCTGGTTAGAACAAGTAGCCGCAGAACAAGGTATAGTGGCCCTCATTCCGAGTTGATTGCTCGCCGTGCCCTGGGAGTGTATCTTAGCTTAGCAGAAGTGCGAACGAAAGGTTAGCAGAACTGCGCATACAAATTTTCATGCACTTTCTGAGCAGCTCGAAACTTACTCCTACCTTGCGATCACTGCAGACTGTTTAGTTCCTGGTTTGATGTCACAAACACGCCCTGCCACTCCCCCGTTTTTATCAGGCACGCCTGCGTTTTTCAGCACACTCCCTGAAAACGCTCAGTTTTCGCCCAGAAACACCCACTTTCTGTCAATCACACAACGATCAGCAGTGCGACTGAAAAGCGTCGCTCGACCGTGTGTAAAACTGCATAGTTTTGTGTAAAAGTACTTTGCACCTGCGCATGCGTACGGGCCGCAGTACGCACAAGTGCCGCTTTTTCAACTAATTGCCGCGCTGCGAACGAAATCAGCTAGCGATCAACTCGGAATGAGGGCCATTGCTAGGGAGTGTTTAAAATGTGAGACTACCAGATCAGGACGGAAATATGTACAACTTACTCAGAGGAGGTGTCAGGGAAGGAGAAACTTGTTGAGATAGAATATTACCAAGACTTCTGTGGACTGAAGAGGCTTTGTTGAGAATAGAGGGATAGCTTGCAGGTTATTAATCAGGTGATAGCCGAAGACAGCGAGAAAGCAGTGCTACGGAATGTTGATATAACTCAAGATGATAATGAGGAGCTTAAGGAGCAAGATGGAGAAATGTTTAAAGAATTGGTCAGGTGATCCAGGGGATGATTGATCATAACAGTATTGCAGATAGTTTGATGGATACATCTGTGAAGAGCCGCCTCAGAGAATTAGGAATGCATAAAGAGAGCAAATGAGGCGTCCAACCTCACCTTGTAAGCTCCCAAGCCTGGAGGTGTGGGTGAAGTGGAGCCTTACATGTGAGGGCTGCAGGAGGTGTTGGTGTGTGATTGTGTGGTGGGGCAAACATAGGTGTCCATTGAATTTGTTCCTAAGGTGATCTCCATAGGTCACCATAGAGCTTGGAAAAAAAAAAAAGTGTGATGTAATAATTTAAACAGCAAACCATTTATGTGTGGTAGGGTTATATATTAGTTTGCTGTTTGGATGATGTTATGGTGGCAATGTGCATATATACTGCGGTTACTTCTACATTATTGTGGGTCATGGCTAGTTTGTAGTCCTGCTCTAGCTTGTAGTGTATGTTGCTATTCTTAGCAGTATGCCTTTTGCTTTAGGCGTGTCGGAGGAAAACGGAACACCCGGAGTAAAACTCACATAAACATGTGAGAACGTGCAAACTCCACACAGATACAGCTTTGGTCAGGGGATGGGGGCCCGCCGAGCTGGAGCAGGGTCCAGTGAGTCAACGACACGGCGATTACTAAAGCCAGTACAATCCATTGTTTTGTGAGTGCAGGCTTATTCCTTTCTCTACCTACATTACCTGATGCTTCCCGCCCTCCCCACTGCTCACATATGTATCGCAATCCCAGCTGCCCATCCTCCTTATCTAGGTTTGTGCTACCTCCCTCGCAGTAGTAGCATCTGTTGTGGCTCACTCCCAAGCTTCCACTGCGAGATATATAATATATAATATATATATATATTTATTACACACACATTGAGTATCCCTTATTCAAAATCACACATTTTTTGTTCCCCCTACTGAGATAATGACACAGATATAATATATTTATATGTACACATAATGTATATGTCATTATCTCGGTAGAGGACCCAAAAATGTGGGCTTTTGGATAGACTTGAACTTTTCATTGCGTAATAATCAGCTCCAGGCGATATGTTATCATCTATATGACTGACTTCCTCTGTCAGGAAGGGAAGAATGTTGTAGAGAGAACTTACCGCTGAGGATGAGTTCAGCTTTCTTCAAAATGTCATTCTCTGCATATACCCCACCCCCAGACAGAAGTGTTTCAGAGCTGGCCGAATAGCCAGTGCCATGGGCGGTTGGCCTGGTGTAACCAATCGCGTTAAACTGTCTGAGAACAGGAGCATGTGTGCCTTGTGTTTCACATTAAATCTCAAGTGGGACCTGATTACATTTGGGATTCGGTGGGGCTTTGATGTCCCCCGGAAGAGCTACATCTTTCCTTTTTGAGACATCCTGTCTGCATGCCCGTTTTTGCTTTATCTGAGGGATATCGGCTGATTTAGCTATTTATCCCTCTCCTGGTGATTTTCCAGATGTAATTTAATTAGAATGCTAAATACGAATTTGAGTTGAAGCAATAGTGCACATTAACAAACTGGAGGATGTCTTTCTCTCTACTGGTATCATTTCATTATGTTTCAGCTTTTAAGGAAAGCGATTGCTTAATCTAATTTTCTGACCTGGTGGGGAAAAGTGTTCCAAAAAATGTCCTAGTGACTGACTTACTCATCACCCCTCCCCCAGCAAGCAGAACTGTGGGAGTCTCGTGCCAGGCCCCCCACCCCCCCCCACCACACCACCGTGTTTGTGAGTACTCTGCCCCTTCCCACATAGCAGCTCCTCTCCTGACACTGATAGAAACATGATAACACATAGCTTGCTGGATTGTAAATGGGAATGTGGGAATAGATTCCAGAGCTGCATTGTAGGTGGAGGAGCTTCTCCCAATTTGCTTGAGTCTCTGAGATGATGGCACCCTCTACTTTGATACTTGACCGTTTACAGTAATAGACTGCCGGGCTTTTACCAGCTGTCAGTGATGTGTACACTTACGGAATACAGGGCGTGCCAGTTCGATGTATTGGCAAATTAATCATTTGGTAAAAGGAGTTGTAATTGCACAGTACCACCAATGGCTAGATTCATAAGACATTAGTAAAGGTCTCTTTCCTTCCCCCCCCCCCCCCCCCCCCTTCCCCCATCACTTGGAAAATACCTATGTGGATATCGGGTGTGGTATGTCGGATAGAATAGACTTAGGTCGACAGTGTCTAGGTCGACCACTGTTGGTCGACATGGTTTCTAGATCGACAGAGACTCTAGATCCACATGAGTTTTTCAAATTTTTTTTGGTGTAATTTTCTTCGTAGAGTGACGGGGAACCCCAATTTGTGCACCGTGTTCCCTCGCATGGCTCGCTTTGCGCGCCATGCTTCGAGCAAGGTGCCTTGCTGCGCTCGGCACAGGTTACCGTTCCCAATTGTAGTCCACATGGATCGTAAAGTATAAAAAAGTTCCAAAAAATGAAAAAATAAATAATATAAAATAAATGTGAAACTCATGTCGACCTTTTGTCATGTCGACCTAGAGTCCCTGTCGACCTAGGAACCATTTCAACCTACTTACTGTCGACCTAGAGACCGGATCCCCTGGATATCTTAGTTTTTGGAAAATAACTAAGGGGTCTATTTACTGGGTGTAGTATGTTATGCCGGCGGTCGGGCTCCCGGCGGCCAGCATACCGGCACCGGAATCCCGACCGCCGGCATACCGACAGCTGGTCGAGCGCAAATGAGCCCCGTGCGGGCTTGCTGCGCTCACCACGCTGCGGACACGGTGGCGCGCAATGCTATCTATTCTCCCTCCAGGGATGTTGTGGACCCCCAAGAGTGAGAAAAGCTGGCGGTCGGGATTCCGGCGCCAGTATGCTGGTCGTCGGGATTCCGTCCACCTGCAAACTGAAGACCGCCCCTATTTACTAAGCCTTGGGTGGAGATAAAGTGGATGGAGATAAAGTACCAGCCAATCAGCTCCTAACTGTCATCTTTCAAACCCAGTGACTTGACAGTTAGGTGATTGGCTGGTACTTTATCTCCATCCACTTTATCTCCATCGAAGGCTTAGTAAATAGACCCTTAAGTCTGCTTCTTTCATTTGGACCGCTGTTTTAAATCTCCTGCTGCCTAGTTTAGACGACCAACCAAGCAGCAGGTTGAAGCGGAAGGCGTGCAGCCGGCGAGTCAGTGACGTCCCTGTATGGAGTGTAACGTGCAAAATGCACCCACTTAACTATATACAGTGAGACCTGATGTCTAGCATGTCTAAGGTCCTTTTTCAGGATAAAAAGGCTGCACTCACTTGTGCGCGGTTGGCAACATCCTATTCACTCGGCCTTTTCCATCCCTTCATCTCATTTAAATCTGTTTCTCTCCATGTTGGTAGAAATGCACACATACTCTGCAAAGAATGCCCCCAAACAACCTGCTCTTCTCACCAGTCAGTGCAAATTATTACTTTTGTTCCTGCCTGTGTTCCCATCTTGACAAGTCATTGCATCAGTTGCTGTTGGTTTTTACAATAGCCATCTAGACAGGCGTATGTCTGATGTTGTGAAAGAGTGCAGATTATGTACAGATGCAGGTCTAATCTACCAAATTCAATTAATCCCATTATTTGTAGCAACAATAGTATGAAATTCCCAGTCTAGAATTTGTTTAATTGACTGTTAAATGTTACACACATTTGGGGTTTTCCTGTCAGCGACTGACGCTTTCTGTGCAGCAGTGCTACTATAAGGTCTCCTACTCCTGATATTAGAATATTGTTTGTACTGTTACCATGCCCTTTGTCAGTTTTGCTTGCATTGTATTGTACTCGTGATCTCTTAAACATTAGTCAAGTGCTTGTGTTTCCGAACATTCCAAAATATCAGTATAGGGACTCTAGTCAGTAGATTGTGAGGCTGTAATCAAAGTATTAAGTAGAAAGGTTAGTACTGAATACTATTATAATTGTACTGGCCAGCACAAATTCAATTAGCCACAGGGTTTGCCGCACGGCTAATTGTCTGCCTGGACCTATTCAATTAGCTCTGTATCCCCGTGCGTTAAGCCCCATAGGGTGCCTTAGGAACTGTGAGAAAAATCTGTGTAGAAATGGTCCCTCAGGGGCTTAACACACGGGGAACCTATAGATTCCAGCACTTATTGTGGACTCTATGGGTTAGGAAAATGTAACAATTAATTGAATAGCTCTGGGCGCTAAATACATGGCATTACCCATGGGTAATTAAATGTGCCCCGTCTAGTAGCAAATCCTGATGAATACCCTCTCTAACCTACCATAAAACAATCTTAAAGTTTCAGTATATTGGCTTCTGTGCATCCTCTTACTATTTTAATGACCATTTTTTAACAGCTTTTTGCAAAAGTATACTTTTCATGAATAGTTTCTGGTTAAATTGTCATTGAGAAAATTAGGTTTTAAACAATTTGACTCCATTATGGCGCCAGATTCCTTAAATTACCACCACTCCAAAGAAAAGTTTTCTTCAGTGTCATCATTCTTTCCACCTCAAGAAATATAATCTCGTTGGGTCTTACACTACGGAACGTTTTGTAATGTATGTTCTCCTTTACAGTGGAATTTAGCAATTTTGTACCCTGCAAGCACTTTCCACTTAGATACCCATAGACAGTATCCAGTTTTGGAGTCATTATTTCCCGTGGGAGTATGGAGTAGTCAGAACTAATTGTGTTACTTTACTGCTAGAGAAAATGCTTTTTGTCTTCTGTTACCAAAGCATGAATGTACACTTAATTGCCAGATGTTTAGTTCTGCTGTTTGATTTGTGCAACGTTAGGTGGAGTTGGAGGAAGAATCCTCTAGTGAAGTTTGTGTGTATTTATACAGTGTCATTATGAGTTTTCCTAATCAAATTGTGTAAACAGATAGTTTGCAGGGATTATTAATACAGGCTGCCAGATACTCTGTACTCCGTAAATCACACCAAATATAGCCACGTCCTTAATTTCCCTTTTGAAGCATCTTTTAAATACATAAAATTGCATTTAATTTGATCTTATTTAAGAACCTCGTTACTTATAGGAAAGCCAAGGCGGTGAAGGAAAGCATGTTGTTCTTTTGCATTGACTAGAGCTCGCCTTGAGTCCTATTGGAGAAAAGCGCTATATAAATAAAATGATTCTTGATTATTATCTGGTTCACAGTCTTAAGCATCAGGTTGAGCATACTGTAGAGTCTATTAACTAAAGGTTCCCACACAAATGATGCAATGTCGGTAAGTATTTACCTCCAGCTCCCCGGCTGTACTGGACAAACAATATCGCGCAAAGTGTTCATTTTTGACAAACAAACAACGAACGTTATGTACCAAATTGCAAACGAGATTGCCAGATCTTCCTTGCAGTAGGGAAGATCTGAAGATACGACAAGCGAACCGCGGGGCCGTGCATCGGATCGTTATCGTTCCTGGAAATTGCACAAAATGTATCGTTCCAATGCGTTAAAAAATTGTGCATAAAATCATTTACTATGTGGGCCCCTTGAGTCATGGAGAGAGATAAAAGGTGGTTAGACAGGTGGCTACCCACCATGTTTCAGGTCACAGCGTCACGCAGCCGCCGCGGCATGCCCCGCAAACGGTCCGGACACTACTGCATTGTCTGGAACTTTCCCCCACCAAACGTGTGTCGATGCCCCTTTAATGCCGCCACGATGCCCCCTCCCGCACCTGTCGATGAGATGCCGTCGTGTGTGCACACTTCACCGGGCTTCAGCCGCAGCAGCATCCTGATAATGTCTATTTCTCTGACGTCCTAAGTGGATGCTGGGACTCCGTAAGGACCATGGGGATTAGCGGCTCCGCAGGAGACTGGGCACAACTAAAGAAAGCTTTAGGACTACCTGGTGTGCACTGGCTCCTCCCACTAAGACCCTCCTCCAGACCTCAGTTAGATTCTTGTGCCCGGCTGAGCTGGATGCACACTAGGGGCTCTCCTGAGCTCCTAGAAAGAAAGTATATTTTAGGTTTTTTATTTTACAGTGAGATCTGCTGGCAACAGACTCACTGCAGCGAGGGACTAAGGGGAGAAGAAGCGAACCTACCTAACTGGTGGTAGCTTGGGCTTCTTAGGCTACTGGACACCATTAGCTCCAGAGGGATTGACCGCATGGAACCGGCCATTGATGTTCGGTCCCGGAGCCGCGCCGCCGGCCCCCTTACAGAGCCAGAAGCAAGAAGTGTTCCGGAAAATCGGCGGCAGAAGACTTCAGTCTTCACCAAGGTAGCGCACAGCACTGCAGCTGTGCGCCATTGCTCCTCATGCACACCTCACACTCCGGTCACTGATGGGTGCAGGGCGCTGGGGGGGGGGGGGCGCCCTGAGCAGCAATATAAACACCTTGTCTGGCAAAATCATCACAATATATAGCCCCAGAGGCTATATATGTGATAAATACCCCTGCCAGAATCCATAAAAAAGCGGGAGAAAAGTCTGCGAAAAAGGGGCGGAGCTATCTCCCTCAGCACACTGGCGCCATTTTCTCTTCACAGTGCAGCTGGAAGACAGCTCCCCAGGCTCTCCCCTGTAGTTTTCAGGCTCAAAGGGTTAAAAAGAGAGGGGGGGCACTAAATTTAGGCGCAATATTGTTTATACAAGCAGCTATTGGGGGAAAAATCACTCAGTTATAGTGTTAATCCCTGCATTATATAGCGCTCTGGTGTGTGCTGGCATACTCTCTCTCTGTCTCCCCAAAGGACTTTGTGGGGTCCTGTCCTCAGTCAGAGCATTCCCTGTGTGTGTGCTGTGTGTCGGTACGGCTGTGTCGACATGTGGGATGAGGAAGGTTACGTGGAGGTGGAGCAGAGGCCGATAAATGTGATGTCGCCCCCTGTGGGGCCGACACCAGAGTGGATGGATAGGTGGAAGGTATTAACCGACAATGTCAACTCCTTACATAGAAGGCTGGATGACGTAAAACAGCTGTGGGACAGCCGGCTTCTCAGCCCGCGCCTGCCCAGGCGTCTCAAAGGCCATCAGGGGCGCAAAAAAGCGCCCCTTACCTCAGATGGCAGACACAGATGTCGACACGGAGTCTGACTCCAGTGTCGACGAGGTTGAGACACATACACAATCCACTAGGAACATCCGTTACATGATCTCGGCAATGAAAAATGTGTTACGCATTTCTGACATGAACCCAAGTACCACATAAAAAGGGTTTTATTTTTGGGGAGAAAAAGCAGGCAGTGTTTTGTTCCCCCATCAGATGAATGAATGAAGTGTGTAAAGTAGCCTGGGTTCCCCCGATAAGAAACTGGTAATTTATAAAAAGTTACTGATGGCGTACCCTTTCCCGCCAGAGGATAGGTCATGTTGGGAGATATCCCTTAGGGTGGATAAGGCGCTCACACATTTGTCAAAAAAGGTGGCACTGCCGTCTTAGGATATGGCCACCTTGAAGGAGCCTGCTGATAAAAAGCAGGAGGCTATCCTGAAGTCTGTATATACACACTCAGGTTATATACTGAGACCTGCAATTACCTCAGCATAAATAGTGCTGCTGCAGCGTGGTCTGATACCCAGTCAGATAATACTAATACTCTAAGACAGGGATAATAGTTTGCTAACATAGAGCATATTAAAGACGTCGTCTTAGATATAAAGTATGCACAGAGGGATATTTGCCGGCTGGCATCCAGAATTAATGCAATGTCCATTCTGCCAGGAGGGTATTAGAAACCCGGCAGTGGACAGGTGATGCTGCCTATAAAAGGCACATGGAGATTCTGCCTTATAAGGGTGAGGAATTGTTTGGGGATGGTCTCTGGGACCTCGTATCCACAGCAACAGCTGGGAAGAAAAAATTTTACCTCAGGTTTCCTCACAGCCTAAGAAAGCACTGTATTTTCAGGTACAGTCCTTTCGGCTTCAGAAAAGCAAGCGGGTCAAAGGCGCTTCCTTTCTGCACAGAGACAAGGGAAGAAGGAAAAAGCTGCACCAGCAGCCAGTTCCCAGGATCAAAAATCTTCCCCCGCTTCCTCTGAGTCCACCGCATGACGTTGGGGCTCCACAGGTGGAGACAGGTGCGGTAGGGGCGCGTCTCGGGAACTTCAGGGACCAGTGGGCTTGCCCACAGGTGGATCCCTAGGTTCTGCAAATAGTATCACAGGGATACAGGCTGGAGTTCGAGGCGGATACAGGCTGGAGTTCGAGGCGACTCCCCCTCGCCGTTACCTCACATCAGCCTTGCCTGCTGCCCTCGGAGAAAGGTAGTACTGGCGGCAATTCACAAGCTGTACTTCCAGCAGGTGAAATCAAGGTACCCCTCCTTCAACAAGGCCGGGGTTACTATTCCAAAATGTTGTGGTACCGAAACCAGACGGTTCGGTGAGACCCATTCTAAAATTGAAAGCCTTGAACACTTATATACGAAGGTTCAAGTTCAAAATGGAATCGCTCAGGGCGATTATTGCAAGCCTGGAGAATTTCATGGTATCACTGGACATCAAGGATGCTTACCTGCATGTCCCTATTTACCCTCTTCACCAGGAGTACCTCAAAATTGTGGTACAGGATTGTCATTACCAATTCCAGACGTTGCCGTTGGTCTGTCCCCGGCACCGAGGTATTTACCAAGGTAATGGCCGAAATAATTATCCCGTACTTGGACGATCTCCTTATAAAGGCGAGGTCCAGGGAGCAGTTGTTCGGCGGAGTAGCACTATCTCGGGAAGTGCTACAACAGCACGGCTGGATTCTGAATATTCCAAAGTCGCAGCTGGTTCCTACGACGCGTCTACTGTTCCTGGGTATGGTACTGGACACAGAACAGGATAAAAAGGGTTTCTCCCGGAGGAGAAGTCCAAGGAGTTGTCGTCTCTAGACAGAGACCTCCTAATACGTATACAGGTGTCGGTGCATCAATGCACGCGAGCCCTGGGAAGGATGGTAGCTTCTTACGAAGAAATTCCATTCGCCAGGTCCCATGCAAGGATTTTCCAGTGGGATCTGTTGGACAAGTGGTCCGGGTCGCATCTTCAGATGCATAGGCGGATAACCCTGTCTCCAAGGGCCAGGGTGTCGCTGTTGTGGTGGCTGCAGAGTGCTCATCTTCTAGGGGGCTGCAGATTCGGCTTACAGGACTGGGTCCTGGTGACCACGGATGCCAGCCTTCGAGGCTGGGGGGCAGTCACACAGGGAAGAAACTTCCAAGGCTATGGAAAAGTCAGGAGACTTCCCTACACATAAATATTCTGGAACTAAGGGCCATTTACAATGCCCTAAGTCAGGCTAGACCCCTGCTTCAACACCGGCCGGTGCTGATCCAGTCAGACAACATCACGGCGGTCGCTCATGTAAACCGACAGGGTGGCACAAGAAGTAGGATGGCGATGGCAGAAGCCACAAGGATTCTCCGATGGGCGGAAAATCATGTGTTAGCACTGTCAGCAGTGTTCATTCCCGGAGTGGACAACTGAGAAGCAGACTTTCTCAGAAGACACGACCTCCACCCGGGAGAGTGGGGACTTCATCCAGAAGTTTTCCGAATGAGCCACAGGTGGACATGATGGCGTCCCGCCTCAACAAAAAGCTACAAAGATATTGCGCCAGGTCAAGGGACCCTCAGGTGATAGCTGTGGACGCTCTGGTAACACCGTGGGTGTACCAGTCGGTGTATGTGTTCCCTTCTCTGCCTCTCTTACCCAGGGTAATGAGAATAATAAGAAGGAGAGGAGTAAGAACTATACTCATTGTTCCGGGTTGGCCAAGAAGAGCTTGGTAACCAGAACTCCAAGAAATGATCTCAGAGGACCCATGGCCTCTGCCGCTCAGACAGGACCTGCTGCAGCAGGGGGCCTGTCTGTTCCAAGACGTACCGCGGCTGCGTTTGACGGCATGGCGGTTAAACGCCGGATCCTGAAGGAAAAGGGCATTCCGGAGGAAGTTATCCCTACGCTATTTAAAGCTAGGAAAGAAGTGAACGCAAACCATTATCATCGCATATGGTGGAAATATGTTGCGTGCTGTGAGGCCAGGAAGGCCCCAAAGGAGAAATTTCAGCTAGGTCGATTTCTGCACTTCCTACAGTCAGAGGTGACTATGGGCCTAAAATTGGGTTCCATGAAGGTCCAGATTTCGGCTCTATCGATTTTCTTCCAAAATAGAACTGGCTTCACTGCCTGAAGTTCGGACTTTTGTTAAGGGAGTGCTGCATAGTCAGCCCCCGTTTGTGCCTCAAGTGGCACCGTGGGATCTCAACGTGGTGTTGGATTTCCTGAAGTCGCATTGGGTTTAGCCACTTGAATCCGTGGAGCTACAATACCTCACGAGGAAAGTGGTCATGCTGTGGGCTGTGGCGTCGGCCAGGCGTGTATCAGAATTGGCGGCTTTGTCATACAATAGCCCTTATCTTTATTTTATATGGATAAGGCGGAATTGAGGACTCATTCCCAATTCCTTCCTAAGGTGGTATCAGTTTTTCATGTGAACCAACCTATTGTGGTGCCTGCGGCTACTTGAGACTTGGAGGATGCCAAGTTACTGGACGTAGTCAGGGCCCTGAAAAGTATATGTTTCCAGGACGGCTGGAGTCAGGAAAACTGACTCGCTATTTATCCTGTATGCACCCAACAAGCTGGGTGCTCCTGCTTCTAAGCAGACTATTGCTCGCTGGATCTGTAGCACGATTCAACTTGCACATGCTGCGGCTGGACTGCCGCACCCTAAATCTGTACAAGCCCATTCCACGAGGAAAGTGGGCTCTTCTTGGGCGGCTGCCCGAGGGGTCTCGGCTTTACAACTTTGCCGAGCTGTTACTTGGTCGGGTTCAAACATTTTTGCAACAGTCTACAAGTTTGATACCCTGGCTGAGGAGGACCTAGAGTTTGCTCATTCGGTGCTGCAGAGTCATCCGCACTCTCCCGCCCGTTTGGGAGCTTTGGTTTAATCCCCATGGTCCTTACGGAGTCCCAGCATCCACTTAGGACGTCAGAGAAAATAAGATTTTACTCACCGGTAAATCTATTTCTCGTAGTCCGTAGTGGATGCTGGGCGCCCATCCCAAGTGCGGATTGTCTGCAATACTTGTTTATAGTTATTGCCTAACTAAAGGGTTATTGTTGAGCCATCTGTTGAGAGGCTCAGTTATATTTCATACTGTTAACTGGGTATAGTATCACGAGTTATACGGTGTGATTGGTGTGGCTGGTATGAGTCTTACCCGGGATTCAAAATCCTTCCTATTTGTGTCAGCTCTTCCGGGCACAGTATCCTAACTGAGGTCTGGAGGAGGGTCTTAGTGGGAGGAGCCAGTGCACACCAGGTAGTCCTAAAGCTTTCTTTAGTTGTGCCCAGTCTCCTGCGGAGCCGCTAATCCCCATGGTCCTTACGGAGTCCCAGCATCCACTACGGACTACGAGAAATAGATTTACCGGTGAGTAAAATCTTATTATCTTAAACCATAAAGCTATACCTCTAGATAGACTTTTACCTGAATACACGCGCTACGCACTTTGTACGCTATTTGCGTACAGAGTCCCGTACTTGGCGTACGCACAGCGCGCGCACACACAATTGATAACCTTTAAACCTTATTAGTAATACAATGTAATAATATGGTTACACTTTAAACCTCTATGCCGCAAAGCACTGCAATGATGTTTTACCTTAAACCTTAAGTAGCGCTGACGGTATAAAGTACCCGCAGTGCGTACACCTTATCAATACTTATAAACCTTATACAGTTAAATACGCTTTAAACCCTAGCAGGGAAATGAGGACACAACACCGATATGTAGTTGAACCACAGGGTTCTAAGGCCACAGTGGATTATTTCAAAAGGTAAAACAGTACAAATCATACACTACAGGCTAACAAGATAAATCTACAACAGAATAATGGCTACAGAGAATGTACATACGTGAGAATGTTCGCAAACGCAACCCGGCCGGTCCTCCGCTTGTCAGGTAGAAAGCGTTCAGAGTCTTCTGACCGGCAAGGCAACAATGGGCTTTTTATACACAACTTACATACACAATACAATGGTCACTGTAATCTCATTGTCCATTGGACACAGAGATGTGTCTTTACATTACAGGAGAGGTCATAGGTTGATTTGAAAAGGTGGGCGATGTCTTTCTCAACTGCTCTTGTGGGTGGTATCCTCTGGATTCCCGCCGCATACATAATATACAGTAAATACAGTTAATATCTATATTCTACTTTTGCACATAACTATACGCTGGAACATGCGATCTTTCTCTAACCAACACCGGAATGTTACCCTTAAAATACCCTGCAGTTGGATACTAGACATCACCTTCTAACCTTTATCTGACCCTTCCTATCATGCAAAGGCGAATCCCTTAGTCCTGGAACTGTTTAAACTGGATACTCGCTGAAGTGGTGCAAGGGAGTTATATCTAAAATGTACACTATTTGGGTTAAATATGTAATGTTCTAATAACCCTCTATGCGCTCACAAACTCAACCGTAAATACCCATACCACGCGCATGATCGCAGGAGCGATCCTACGCAAATTGCGGATATGTGCACGCACGGCGGATTAAGTGCACGCGCAGCGGGCATGTGCAGGGGGTTAGTACATGGTGTATGCATTACAATATTTTTCGACTTTGACAGTCCACCCTTTGGCAGTCAACAATAACTGCCACTATCTAAACATTAAACAGAAAAATATACAATACAATATCTACAGATGATTGGATGGTAGGAGGAGAGGTGTAGGCGGGAAATGTATGACCTAGTGGTATAGTAAAAGCATGTATGTATGAATCCATGTCTCAGGGCATGTATCATCGTGCCGTATATGTTCTAGATAAGCTTTGAGGTATTGCGAAGTATACATTAAATCCTTCTTATCCCGTATTAAGGGTCTGTAAGTGGGCCAACAAACACTACCGAGCTCTTTTCGGCTTCTTGTTCCAACAAATGGGGTGCACATTTAGTTGATGATACATGGAGGGGGAACATATGTGGATGCTAATATATGGATATCACCTGTCGAATATGTGTGTCACTACCTGAGGGTTGTAGAGATGAAGGTAAGAAACATATCAAAAATACATTCACATAACATTTGCGTAATCATTCTTGGGTGTTGATTGAAGTCTTCTCCGGATGGGTGTATTTTTGCTGAGGGAAAACAAAGGAGAAACGGGTGAAAGAAACGGACCGTGGAATCACGCCTTATCACAACATTCTCTATTGATGGGTCATAAATTAAATCCGTTGCTGTACCAATGCCCCTGCTCCTTAAACTCATCACTTTGGTACCGTGCTTGTGCCGCGTTAAAATTCGAACACACCTAAATATCAAACCAATCATTATGACAACTCCCAGGATACAAAGGAGAAACTTTCCTACACTCACGATAACATTTTGAGCCCATTCTCCTAAACCTGAGAACCAATTGCGTGGGTTCAACCATGAGACCCAGCCGGTCAGTTCATTACTCACAGCAGTAAGGGTAAGGTTGTGTCTCCTCCGGAACTCCCACTTCAACTGCAAGATATCGTCCATCTTTTGATCTATGACCTCGGTTGGGTCATCAGTGCTGTTTGTAATATACGTGCAGCACTTCACACCATACTGAGTTGCTAGGGTGACACAATACCCGCCTGTCACCGCTGTGATATAATTGAGAACCATCCTGTGCTGGATCAGTTCTGTTTTGTAAGCTTGCAACTCCCTTCCTGTATACCTGAAGGTGTCATCATACATCTTGGTGATATTATCTATTAGGTTCGCTAGCGCGTGGATATACCTATAATTTATAATTCCTCTGGCGGTACGGGTGATGTCTAACGCGAGTAGACATCCTATCTGTAAGGTGTCTCTTAACGATGTGTTCATAGTGAGTGTGAGTGTAAGGAGCTTGAGCATTGCGGTGAACGTCTTTCATCTTATCATGGGTTATGGTCATTACTTCTGGCAACACTCTTCCAATGTAACACAATCCCTCCTGAGTTTGGGGCAAGCCACTTATATGCCTTCCTCCCGCATATGAAATATGCATCATCGGGGAGAACATATGGGACAGAATATGACATTACCATATTGCTAACCTTCCAAGTGAAAAATCCTACCCCTAACTCTCTCATCTGTTCAGTACACGTATCAGGCTGTATGATATGCGCACAGTACCCTGGTGATACTTCTCCAACCCGCATGGTCCTACTTCCTAGAGTATACCTGTACCGAAAATACCTTCCACCGCCGGTTATTTGGCGTATAAGTTCAGAGTCTACGGGCATTCTATCAGCTCTATGTGAAAATGCCATGGGCTGGTTATTCCATGACACTTCCCAATTTCTTGGCTTTCGTGAATTGGAAATGTTGAAACATACTAAGGATCTATCCACATGATATTGGTGGAGCTTCAAACTAGGGGGCCTAGAAATATTAAATTTCTTGTCCACCGGTCTCCCACCCCGTAATTCAAGTACCTCATCTATTGTTAAAGGGTATGGTACTAGTCCTGACTTGCTCTGACCTTGAGGTACTTGTGAGCACACCCAGCATTCTGTTTGGTTTAAAACATTGCCCACTAATGAGTGATAATCACTCAATGGATGGCGGTCCATGTTGATATTAAGGCTGGACTGACATCTCTGGATGCACCCGTCCTCAACTATGTTTTCACAGTTTCTACAAATAAAATTTTCCTCAGCCAATAACCCTTCACAGTGCCTCCTAGTTTCTTGACTACCAGATCGTTTTCTGATACTCGCCTTTGCTCGGTGGATGTGTTGCTCTTGGAATTCTACAAATCCGTCCTTGCCATCAAAACCCATTCCAGATCCTTTCTCGACCTCTCTGGTACTCTCACCGAAACAGACTGCTCTGGTCAACAACAGTGTCAACAGGAAAACCCGGAACGCAGTCTCTTGGGGTAAGTCCATCTTGTGAAGGGGAGAGAAAAGGGAGCAAGAAGGGGGGGAAAGGAGGGTAATGGGAGATGGAGAAAATAATAAAAAGGAAAAAGAAAAATTGGTTCGACAACCGCCTTTGGTCTTGTTGTTCTCCGCGCTCAGGTGCCGTCTCAACAGTACTGCCTCTCAGCCTTCCCGGAACAGACACTCCAGTGATACGATGTTCTCTCTGAGTCAGCGACCTTTCTGTAGGGAACATAAATCTTGCATTACAATGTGTTTAACTGTTGTGTATTATCAGTTGTGTGAAGTAAACCATCCGCAGAAAGTGAAAAAGAGAGAGAGAGAAATAATAAAAATATTTTTTTTTTCAGATTTGCGTTCACCATCAGGCTGTCACACCATCATGTCTATCGGTATCTATGCACAGCCTCCCTTCACCAGTATTTCCACTCTCCACCCTTTGTGCATGGCCAGGCACAGTGATGCTGGTGAGATATACTGGGGTTGGGCAGACCTCTGAAAAGACCGAGTAGATATGTGACGTTTGAGCTGTAAATCTGTCGGTGAACGTCAGAGATGAAGAGGAAACTTTAAAGATAAATCAGAGTTTACCTGGCCGCCCCTGTATCTACAAGAAATGATCTACCAGCTACATCAACTGTGACCTCAGGTTCACTACCAAGGCTAGCAATCAACTTCACTGGCTGCAGACTATAGGTGTGGCCCAAAATTTTTCCTATGTGATCCCTGATCCCAAGTACGTGTATCATAACTTTGCTCGTGTTCTTGTCTAGGGGGTCTGAATTTATGTGTGCTGTTACAATTGCTGGCATAATGCCCTTCCCTTTTACACAGATAACAAACTCTTGGCTTCCTCCATGTGCCAGGGGCCTGGGGTTTTGGTAGAGTTGATGCTTCTTCCAGTGCTTGGATGCTCATCACCATCAACCGCTCTCCCTGTGCCTCCCTGGTTCTCTGGATATTACGGTCGTGCTCGATAGCGGACTCTCTTAATGCAGCCACCGAGACACCTCTCCAGTTAGGTAGAGAGGTTTGTACCCTTGTTCTCAACGTTTCTTTTAACTTGTCCATTAATACTTACACAGCTACCTCTCTATGATGTACATTTTCCTTAATGTCCTCGACCCCAGTGTATCTAGCCATTTCCTGCAGTGCTCGATGGAAATATTCAGAAGCAGTTTCACCTTCTTTTTGTCTTATGGAAAAGATTTTATTCCATTTGACAACCGTAGGGAAATATACTCCTAATTGCAGATTGATTTGTCGTACATTCTCCTGAGTGTACTCTTCAGTGAGAGGTACTTCTGCGTCTAATTTACAATCAGTAATGAATTTCGCAGGGTCAATATTGGAAGGTAAACATACTCGTAGCACTGTTCGCCAATCATTGTTTGTGGGTTCGGTGGCATTACTTAATTCTTTAATAAACCTCTGGCATGCGACTAGATCCTTTCTGGGATCGGGAAATTCAGACATAATTGTCCTCAATTCTGCCCGGGACCAAGGACAATGCATAGCAATATTCCTGATGGGAGTGATTCCCTGAGCGTCAGTCCTCCCATTGTGGACTGCGATCACCCTGACAGGATTTAGTTCAATTACATCATTTTGTGTTGACTCTACAATCTGAGGTGCAATTGTCTCTGCATAATGTACAGTACCGTACTTACCTGTGGACACGACCTCACTTATCCCTCCGCTAGGGGGCTTTACTACTGCTCTTACCGGTTGGGCCGTGCCCACCTGGGTGTCCTGTATGGTGGCTGCTAGAGAAAGTGCCGATATCGTGCTGGGTTCATCTTCTTGCTCGTAGTCCTGAGTTTAGAATGGGATACAACTTGCACAGGTTAGCATTAATACATTTATCAACTTTACTCTTATCATATATCAGTATTCCATTGTCTGTAGCCACTTTCTCCCCTGTAATATACGGTGGTGGTGGTGTTGCGGTTGCCATCAGTTTCCTGCTAGGTTTGGAACCGGCTGTGTAAGCTAGTTCCCTCTGCATATCGCCCTCTTGCTGCCATAAATTTAAACGTGTGTCTAATCCTTTGTTTTCTGGATTTTATCAGACAGATCCTAACCCTTAGATTATGCAATACCTCTGAGTCAAAACTACCTATCCCAGGAAATGGTGCTTTATCCCCCACAGTCATTCGTGTCCATTCATCACAAAAGGTCTCAGTGTGGGGACCATACTTCCCCCACATTACTAACCGAGCTGACCCCCTGGGTCTCTTCTGTGCTGTCTGAACCCTGACTGAGGAACGTCCCTGTGTTGTGCACTTGGCTCCCATTGTGGACCTTTTTAACACGGGAAAACTTCCTAAAATGCACCAAACACAGTAGTCTACCGGTGGAAGTCCTCAAAGTTCTTCCACTAACTTCTTCTGCTCTGAGTATCACGGATCCGCCTTTTTTTAGCAGACACGTGTAGCCGTTGCAGGCCCTACTTCGGCCTATATCCCCTGGGCCTTTAGGTACCCAGTGAATATCTGCCTCTGGAGGGACCAGCGAAAACTCCCTAAACCTTTATTTTACACAAATCACACTTGCATGTGCTTCACACAGCGCGTATGATGACGAGATTTACACACAAATATGCAAAACTTCGTATCGATTGGACCGCACGGTTGTGTGGGCAATACGTGGCGCAACGTGATACGAAGTTTTGCATAGACACTTGCTATATATAAGTGGTAGGATCACTGGAGTCTTCACACTGTGCTCCAAAACAGCCGGAGTGTAATACCACGAAAACTTTATCACACTCCGTTGCACGTATTCACCTAGACCGTGCTCACCACGTTTTCACCTAGACCGTGCTTCACCAAGTTTCACCAAGATCACCAAGTTCACCAAGCGGGGTTGAATACATTCACACCTTTTTCAGCCCACACTAACTCTATAGTTTTCTGATCAGAAAAATATCCTTTCCTGTTGACTGATAGCTTCCCCAGAGGTAATACAGTAAAAAAGGTTTTATTTAAACTAAATCTTGGACACTGAGCAATTTGTGCTATTATCGCGTGGCTACCGTTTCGCGCCTAAACTAAACAATGCTATTGTGTAATTTGTACTTAGCGGCCATATCCTTACGCACATTGCGTTAACACGCGATCGTGCGTACGTCTTTACGTTGCGTACGCAGTCCCGTCCTTTGTCCGAGACACGTGTACAAAAGACCGTACGTCTGCAATAGTACAAATCCCACACTTCTATCAATGTGAGCAATGTTAACTATAATCGCTCACTTAACACAGCACACCGTTCCTTCTGTATAAACCTTTACAACTAGGCCAGGCTGCATGTGCGTCTTACACTTATTTCTTAAATATTTACTCTATACTTAAACTAAATAGCAACAAATTTCTCTGACGTCCTAGTGGATGCTGGGGACTCCGTCAGGACCATGGGGAATAGCGGCTCCGCAGGAGACAGGGCACAAAATTTAAAAGTTTGACCACTAGGTGGTGTGTACTGGCTCCTCCCCCTATGACCCTCCTCCAAGCCTCAGTTAGGTTTTTGTGCCCGTCCGAGCAGGGTGCAATCTAGGTGGCTCTCATAAAGAGCTGCTTAGAGTAAAAGTTTTGATAGTTTTATTATTTTCAGTGAGTCCTGCTGGCAACAGGCTCACTGCAACGAGGGACCTAGGGGAGAAGAAGTGAACTCACCTGCGTGCAGGATGGATTTGCTTCTTAGGCTACTGGACACTAGCTCCAGAGGGACGATCACAGGTACAGCCTGGATGGGTCACCGGAGCCGCGCCGCCGACCCCCTTGCAGATGCCGAAGTAAGAAGAGGTCCAGAAACCGGCGGCTGAAGGCTTTTCAGTCTTCATGAGGTAGCGCACAGCACTGCAGCTGTGCGCCATTGCGCTCAGGCACACTTCACACCGGCGGTCACTGAGGGTGCAGGGCGCTGGGGGGGGCGCCCTGGGCAGCAATGTTAATACCTTTCTGGCTAAAAAGAATACATCACATATAGTCCATGAGGCTATATGGATGTATTTCACCCCTGCCAGGTCTCAGAAAAACCGGGAGAAGAGCCCCCCGGAATAGGGGGCGGGGCCTATCTCCTCAGCACACAGCGCCATTTTCCTACACAGCTCCGCTGCTAGGAAGGCTCCCAGGCTCTCCCCTGCACTGCACTACAGAAACAGGGTAAAAAACAGAGAGGGGGGGCATTTTTTGGCGATATTATATATATTTAAGCAGCTATAAGGAAACAACACTTATATAAGGTTGTTCCTATATAATTATAGCGCTTTGGTGTGTGCTGGCAAACTCTCCCTCTGTCTCCCCAAAGGGCTAGTGGGGTCCTGTCTTCTATCAGAGCATTCCCTGTGTGTCTGCTGTGTGTCGGTACGTGTGTGTCGACATGTATGAGGACGATGTTGGTGTGGAGGCGGAGCAATTGCCGGTAATGGTGATGTCACCCCCTAGGGAGTCGACACCGGAATGGATGGCTTTGTTTATGGAATTACGTGATAATGTCAGCACGCTGCAAAAGTCGGTTGACGACATGAGACGACCGGCAAACCAGTTAGTACCTGTACAGGCGTCTCAAACACCGTCGGGGGCTGTAAAACGCCCTTTGCCTCAGTCGGTCGACACAGACCCAGACACTGACACCGAATCTAGTGTCGACGGTGAAGAAACGAACGTATTTTCCAGTAGGGCCACACGTTATATGATCACGGCAATGAAGGAGGCTTTGCATATCTCTGATACTGCAAGTACCACAAAAAGGGGTATTATGTGGGGTCTGAAAAAACTACCTGTAGTTTTTCCTGAATCAGAGGAATTGAATGACGTGTGTGATGAAGCGTGGGTTACCCCTGATAAAAAAACTGCTAATTTCAAAGAAGTTATTGGCGTTATACCCTTTCCCGCCAGAGGTTAGGGCGCGCTGGGAAACACCCCCTAGGGTGGACAAGGCGCTCACACGTTTATCCAAACAAGTGGCGTTACCGTCTCCTGATACGGCCGCCCTCAAGGATACAGCTGATAGGAGGCTGGAAAATACTCTAAAAAGTATATACACACATACTGGTGTTATACTGCGACCAGCAATCGCCTCAGCCTGGATGTGCAGTGCTGGGGTGGCTTGGTCGGATTCCCTGACTGAAAATATTGATACCCTGGATAGGGACAGTATTTTATTGACTATAGAGCAATTAAAGGATGCATTCCTTTATATGCGAGATGCACAGAGGGATATCTGCACTCTGGCATCAAGAGTAAGTGCGATGTCCATATCTGCCAGAAGAAGTCTATGGACACGACAGTGGTCAGGCGATGCGGATTCCAAACGGCATATGGAAGTATTGCCGTATAAAGGGGAGGAATTATTTGGGGTCGGTCTATCGGATTTGGTAGCCACGGCAACAGCCGGGAAGTCCACCTTTTTACCTCAAGTCCCCTCCCAGCAGAAAAAGACAGTCTTTTCAGCCGCAGTCCTTTCGTTCCTATAAGAACAAGCGAGCAAAAGGACATTCATATTTGCCCCGAGGCAAAGGAAAGGGTAAGAGACTGCAGCAAGCAGCCCCTTCCCAGGAGCAGAAGTCCTCCCCGGCTTCTGCAAAGGCCTCAGCATGACGCTGGGACCTTACAAGCGGACTCAGGGGCGGTGGGGGGTCGCCTCAAGAATTTCAGCGCACAGTGGGCTCACTCGCAGGTGGACCCCTGGATCCTGCAGGTAGTATCTCAGGGTTACAGGTTGGAATTCGAGAAGTCTCCCCCTCGCCGGTTCCTAAAATCTGCTTTGCCAACGTCTCCCTCAGACAGGGCGACGGTATTGGAAGCCATTCACAAGCTGTATTCTCAGCAGGTGATAATCAAGGTACCCCTTCTACAACAGGGAAAGGGGTATTACTCCACGCTATTTGTGGTACCGAAGCCGGACGGCTCGGTAAGACCTATTCTAAATCTGAAATCTCTGAACCTGTACATACAAAAGTTCAAGATGGAGTCACTCAGAGCAGTGATAGCGAATCTGGAAGAAGGGGATTTTATGGTGTCCTTGGACATCAAGGATGCTTACCTTCATGTCCCAATTTGCCCTTCACACCAAGGGTACCTCAGGTTCGTGGTACAAAACTGTCATTATCAGTTTCAGACGCTGACGTTTGGATTGTCCACGGCACCCAGGGTCTTTACCAAGGTAATGGCCGAAATGATGATCCTTCTTCGAAGAGAAGGCGTATTAATTATCCCTTACTTGGACGATCTCCTGATAAGGGCAAGATCCAGAGAACAGCTGGAGGTCGGAGTAGCACTAACTCAAGTAGTGCTCCAACAGCACGGGTGGATTCTGAATTTTCCAAAATCCCAACTGATCCCGACGACACATCTGCTGTTCCTAGGGATGATTCTGGACACTGTTCAGAAAAAGGTATTTCTTCCGGAGGAGAAAGCCAGGGAGTTATCCGAACTCGTCAGGAACCTCCTAAAACCATGGACAGTGTCTGTGCATCAATGCACAAGAGTCCTGGGAAAAATGGTGGTTTCTTACGAAGCGATTCCATTCGGCAGATTCCATGCACGAAGGTCACACAAGGAAGAAACTTCCAGGGCGTGTGGTAAAGCCTGGAAACGTCTCTTCACATAAATATACTGGAACTAAGAGCAATCTACAATGCTCTAAGCGTGGCAAACCCTCTGCTTCAGGGTCAGCCGGTGTTGATCCAGTCGGACAACATCACGGCAGTCGCCCACGTAAACAGACAGGGCGGCACAAGAAGCAGGAGGGCAATGGCAGAGGCTGCAAGGATTCTTCGCTGGGCGGAAAATCATGTGATAGCACTGTCAGCAGTGTTCATCCCGGGAGTGGACAACTGGGAAGCAGACTTCCTCAGCAGACACGATCTTCACCCGGGAGAGTGGGGACTTCATCCAGAAGTCTTCCACATGATTGTAGTCCATTGGGAAAGACCAATGGTGGACATGATGGCGTCCCGCCTCAACAAAAAACTGGACAGGTATTGCGCCAGGTCAAGAGACCCTCAGGCAATAGCTGTGGACGCTCTGGTAACACCATGGGTGTACCAGTCAGTGTATGTGTTTCCTCCTCTGCCTCTCATACCCAAGGTACTGAGAATTATACGGCAAAGGGGAGTAAGAACGATACTAGTGGCTCCGGACTGGCCAAGAAGGACTTGGTACCCGGAACTTCAGGAGATGCTCACGGAAGATCCGTGGCCTCTACCTCTAAGAAGGGATCTGCTTCAGCAGGGACGTGTCTATTCCAAGACTTACCGCGGCTGCGTTTGACGGCATGGCGGTTGAACGCCGGATCCTAAGGGAAAAAGGCATTCCGGAAGAGGTCATCCCTACCCTGGTCAAAGCCAGGAAGGAGGTGACTGCACAACATTATCACCGCATGTGGAGAAAATATGTTGCATGGTGTGAGGCCAGGAAGGCCCCGACAGAGGAATTTCAACTGGGTCGATTCCTACATTTCCTGCAAACAGGATTATCTATGGGCCTCAAATTAGGGTCCATTAAGGTTCAAATTTCGGCCCTGTCGATTTTCTTCCACAAAGAATTGGCTTCAGTTCCTTAAGTCCAGACTTTTGTAAAAGGAGTACTACATATACAGCCCCCGGTTGTGCCCCCAGTGGCACCGTGGGATCTCAATGTAGTTTTGGATTTTCTCAAATCCCATTGGTTTGAGCCACTCAAATCGGTAGATTTGAAATATCTTACATGGAAAGTAACCATGCTACTGGCCCTGGCTTCAGCCAGGAGAGTGTCGGAATTGGCGGCTTTATCGTATAAAAGCCCATATCTGATTTTCCATTCGGACAGGGCAGAATTGAGGACGCGTCCTCATTTTCTGCCTAAGGTGGTATCAGCGTTTCACCTGAACCAGCCTATTGTGGTGCCTGCGGCTACTAGCGATTTGGAGGATTCCAAGTTGCTGGACGTTGTCAGAGCATTGAAAATATATATTTCAAGGACGGCTGGAGTCAGAAAATCTGACTCGCTGTTTATACTGTATGCACCCAACAAGCTGGGTGCTCCTGCTTCTAAGCAGACGATTGCTCGTTGGATTTGTAGCACAATTCAACTGGCACATTCTGTGGCAGGCCTGCCACAGCCTAAATCTGTCAATGCCCACTCCACAAGGAAGGTGGGCTCATCTTGGGCGGCTGCCCGAGGGGTCTCGGCATTACAACTCAGCCGAGCAGCTACGTGGTCAGGGGAGAACACGTTTGTAAAATTCTACAAATTTGATACCCTGGCTAAGGAGGACCTGGAGTTCTCTCATTCGGTGCTGCAGAGTCATCCGCACTCTCCCGCCCGTTTGGGAGCTTTGGTATAATCCCCATGGTCCTGACGGAGTCCCCAGCATCCACTAGGACGTCAGAGAAAATAAGAATTTACTCACCGGTAATTCTATTTCTCGTAGTCCGTAGTGGATGCTGGGCGCCCATCCCAAGTGCGGATTGTCTGCAATACTTGTACATAGTTATTGTTACAAAAAAATCGGGTTGTTTATTGTTGTGAGCCATCTTTTCAGAGGCTCCTACGTTATCATACTGTTAACTGGGTTCAGATCACAAGTTGTACGGTGTGATTGGTGTGGCTGGTATGAGTCTTACCCGGGATTCAAAATCCTTCCTTATTGTGTACGCTCGTCCGGGCACAGTATCCTAACTGAGGCTTGGAGGAGGGTCATAGGGGGAGGAGCCAGTACACACCACCTAGTGGTCAAACTTTTACATTTTGTGCCCTGTCTCCTGCGGAGCCGCTATTTCCCATGGTCCTGACTGAGTCCCCAGCATCCACTACGGACTACGAGAAATAGAATTACCTGTGAGTAAATTCTTATTTTTTCAGTACAGGTCAAAATTAATCTAATAATCAATACTTATGGCAAAAATGCGAGCAGATATGCAAAGTACAAAATACAGGTGTATGCGTGTGATGTGTGCGCATTTGGCACCAAACAGAAATTCAGACTTTAAAAATAGCTTTGTATATTTACCTTACGGATCCCACCAGCATCCCTACAAAACCATGCAGAGCAGACGCCATCATATCAGCAATTGAGGTAGGGTTTACCAGAGTATCCAACAACCAGGAGAAGACTTACGTGGATACCTGTCCGCCCTTTTGCTGATAGATAAAGTCTGTTGTAACCTGCTAGGCTGCGGGTATGAGGAAAAACCGGACGATGCTCCCAATTGATAATGTCTATATTATCTTAAACCATAAAGCTATACCTCTAGATACACTTTTACCTGAATACACGCGCTACGCACTTTGTACGCTATTTGCGTACAGGGTCCCGTACGTGGTACGTACTTGGCGTACACACGCCGCGCTGAGTGTACAGAGTACGCACAGCGCGCGCACACAATTGATGACCTTTAAACCTTATTAGTAATACAATGTAATAATATGGTTACACTTTAAACCTCTGTGCCGCAAAGCACTGCAATGATGTTATACCTTAAACCTTAAGTAGCGCTGACGGTATAAAGTACCCGCAGTGCGTACACCTTATCAATACTTATAAACCTTATACAGTTAAATACGCTTTAAACCCTAGCAGGGAAATGAGGACACAACACCGATATGTAGTTGAACCACAGGGTTCTAAGGCCACAGTGGATTATTTCAAAAGGTAAAACAGTACAAATCATACACTACAGGCTAACCAGATAAATCTACAACAGAATAATGGCTACAGAGAATGTACATACGTGGGAATGTTCGCAAACGCATCCCGGCCGGTCCTCCGCTTGTCAGGTAGAAAGCGTTCAGAGTCTTCTGACCGGCCAGGCAACAATGGGCTTTTTATACACAACTTAAATACACAATACAATGGTCACTGTAATCTCATTGTCCATTTGACACAGAGATGTGTCTTTACATTACAGGAGAGGTCATAGGTTGATTTGAAAAGGTGGGCGATGTCTTTCTCAACTGCTCTTGTGGGTGGTATCCTCTGGATTCCCGCTGCATACATAATATACAGTAAATACAGTTAATATCTATATTCTACTTTTGCACATAACTATACGCTGGAACATGCAATCTTTCTCTAACCAACACCGGAATGTTACCCTTAAAATACCCTACAGCTGGATACTAGACATCACCTTCTAACCTTTATCTGACCCTTCCTATCATGAAAAGGCGAATCCCTTAGTCCTGGAACTGTTTAAACTGTTGATACTCGCTGAAGTGGTGCAAGGGTGCTATATCTAAAATGTACACCATTTGGGTTAAATATGTAATGTTCTAATAACCCTCTATGCGCTCACAGACTCCGCCGTAAATACCCATACCACGCGCATGATCGCAGGAGCGATCCTACGCAAATTGCGGATATGTGCACGCACGGCGGATTAAGTGCACGCGCAGCGGGCATTTGCAGGGGGTTAGTACATGGTGTATGCATTACAATATTTTTCGACTTTGACAATCCAAGTCTGATTCGGCCCCTAAGTTACACAAGACGTTTAAGCGGTGACCATAATAAGTTTAATTTCCAGGCGTCTGTCACGCTTTCACTGTGAAAAAATTCCTCTGCATGCCTCAAGCCTCGTGTTAGCCACTTTACCCATGTTATACAACACATCCCTCTTTAATGTTTAAATTAGCTGTAATGATTTTTTGTTTGTTGCTGTACTGATTACATTAGTGTTTATTTCACTTAAGCATATTTTGTAAGCAGAACATTGATTTTTGTGTCAACTATGGGCGGTTTCCTGTCTCCTAAGTGCATGGAACAAAACTATGATCTGATGGTAAAGTTTGGCTTTGCTTCATGACACCCCCCCCCCCCCCCCCCCCCCCCTACCTCCTCCCCCGGAATAGTTTATGAAGCATAATGAGGTGGCTGATCTTTGGTGTAGAAGATCGGCTAACGTACAGATCCTCCTTTTATCTATCTAATTAGTAGACTAGCAGGGACATCATATGACTCTAGGATTTAAATGGGGTTATTCATTTCACGATCTTATCTATGACGGAAAGAAAAAAAATTGTCTGGCTTTTGCACAGATATTTATGACAAACATGAATGCTGTATATCCATTCATGATTCCTTGTAAGCAGCCTTTTGTGTTTGGCTATAAAAGAAACAATAATCTGGCTCTTCAACAAACAAATACTAAGCTGCTCGTGTTTATTTAACAGCAAATTACATCAATAACATGTTAAAGCTGTATATTTATGAGTAATATGCTACCCCTTCCTTGAAGTCCTTTTAAAAATGCAACATAGTCTCCATTTAAGGAAAAAAA
Organism: Pseudophryne corroboree; assembly: GCF_028390025.1. NCBI lineage: Eukaryota > Metazoa > Chordata > Amphibia > Anura > Myobatrachidae > Pseudophryne > Pseudophryne corroboree. Next base: position 1,129,252,465 of record NC_086444.1, on the reverse strand, counting down.
AAATATAAAAAATAATTGAATATAATAGTGCAGCCCAGAGGTATGTGAGACCCCCGTGCTTTGTAATGCAGATGCATTTTGCAGCCAGTCGAAGGGTCGATGTTCTTTTTGACCCCTTCCAATTGGAGGCGCACCGTCAAACCCCATGATGGTCATTTTACTCAATTTCCCTTTATTAGCCAAAATTGGTTACATTCCAGGATTGCAGTGTGACCGCAGTTTATAAAATCAACTTTTAAGGTTGCCAATTCTTCCCATTGTATTTAATTTTATAATTTCCAATGGTGACTGTATAGGAAGCCATTTGCAGATTGCACTAATTGTGCCTTGTTAGGATCATGCCACCTTGCCCGAGACACTAGTGATTGGATCTTTCAGATTGGAAGTGATTGAATTCTCGGCCATGCAACTTTGCAAGATTTTCCTCACACTTTACAGTTGTGCAGAAAAAGTTGTGATGTTCAGGGTACCTTATATGGCAGGATATGTGCCCAGCAGAACATTGTAATGTGTTGGGCTGCACTTCATCATTAATTAATTTAATTCCCATTGTTGGCCAAATTGGACGGTTATGTGGCTGCTGGGTATGTGACCTTTACTTACCATCACTGAGTCAGCGGTTCAAGTCAGAAAGATCACATTTATAGCCAGCGCCTCAAATCCCGACACCAGACATTTGGGTTCAGCTGCCGCAGCCTTTGTTGGTGTTATAACTGCCTATGCAGCATTGTGTATACAGGCCATGTTCTGCAGAGTTCTGTACTGTCTAATGCACTGTTTTTGTGTTTACACTGTCGCTGCTTATGTACTTGAAAGGAACTGCAGACTCCTTGTAGCACCATATCAGTAAAGGAGAATACTTAGAAAAGTATGTGCTATCTTTGTGAAGTTAATCAAAAGTGATCCATGCAAACAAAATAACCCACTTATTATCCTATTAGAACAGAAATATAATGTTTAACACTGTTAAAGATATATACTGAAGTTTAAATTGGGCTATTCAGACTTGTTTTGGAAACTACTTCACATACAAGCCATTAGCCTCCATACGTTCTTAATTCAAATTAACCCTGCATGCGCAAAGAGCCTAACTTTTCTGAATTTCACCATTTAGGACTATATGCTTTAACCAGGGTCCATTACAGGAGGTATTGTCTGAAAATTGCTTGGGAACGGAGCTAGCAATTGCAATCTTGAAATGTCCCGCACTTAAGTTGTGGTCGAGCTTTGGAAAAAAAACAAAAAACTATGAAACGATGATTTTCTGCATATGCTAGAATAACATTTCTTTATATTTAACAGTTTCTTACGGAAAGCTGATCCTCTCACGAGGCATTGATTAAAGGTAGAACAACAAGTAAGGAAAAAAAAAGATTGAATTAAAACCTTCGCTTTCACTTTGCCTTAATATTAAACAGATGTTCCCAGTGATCAGATAATCTACTTTTCCGAGACAACTTGCAAATTTTTTTTTCTCTCTTAAGTGACGGCTACAAATTTTTGATTACGGTTAATAATTTAAAAATGTAATTTGCTCAGTTGTCTTCAGTCTTCTAAATTTTAATTTGGTGCTATCATACATTAACATTTCCCAATGCTACCGTCATTATGGCAATTAGTGTGTTTTTCCGTACACAGACTATAGAAATCACGCGTTCTTAAAGTGTCTGCAAAAAATATATATTGTGTTTGGCAACAGAGCTCACACATATTACAAGGCTTTTAGTTTAAAAATAATACATTAATACAGTGGTTCCCAAAGGCGGTCCTCAAGGCACAACAACTGTCCAGGTTTTCGGGATTTCCCTGCTTGGGCACAGATGGTATAATCAAACTGACTGAGGTACTAATTATGTCACTTGTGCCTAAGCATGGATATCCTGAAAACCTGGACTGTTGGGGTGCCTTGAGGACCGCGTTTGGGAACCAATGCATTAACATTAATATTTGCGGACATGACCGCAGTGTTTCCAGAGATGTGGTGAATGTGTTATAGTACGATCGATGACTCTTAGACGACAAGCATGGTTGCTAGTTCTGCTTTTGTATCACATGATGTGCAAAACCTACATTCCCGGTTTATAAAGGGGTTAGCAGTACTATTTCTTGTAAGGAACCGTTTTACTGTATAGCAAAGCTGTAAGTATAATTCAGGAAAGAATAAAATGGCACTTTTAGATTTTTATGTATGAAACTGCATTCCACTTATTTACAGTCTTTCTCCGTGAGTTGAATGCAAGTCAGTTTTACTGATGGATCTAGAGTTTTCACACTGCACATGCTCCAAAGCAGAGTGCTTGCATCTTCGCACAATATAGTTGTGTATAAGTAAAAATACACCTGCTTTTTAAATGAGATGTAGTCTCCATCCCGACAGTCAGAATACCAGCGGTGGGAACCTGACAGGTGAAAATGACGACAACTTCAAGCGGTAAGTACAACTGTTAGGCTACGGTGGTGGAGGGTTGGGGTTTGGGCTGCTGGAGGAAGGGGGGGTGGAGAGATTAGGGTTAGGGTATCAAAGGGGATGTTAAGGGTTAGGCTGCTGGGGGTATGGTTAGGCGGGTGGAGGATAGGGTTAGCCATAGAAAACTAATCAAAGATTAATGGAATTTTAACAGTCTGGATTCTGACCATCAGGATTCCATACCCAAACCTTTTAAACAGATCTCATGGGGTTGCAGTCAACATCTCTCAACATCAGCGCCAGAAGACCGACCGCAGTCATCCTGAAGGGAAGTATCCGGCAGTATGTTAGGTTTAGGGCCCTGGGAGCTGTAGGGTGGGGGGTGGGTATGCTGGTGTTGTTCATGTGACTGCTGGCATCCCAACTAACTGGATATCATACCCAACCCATCTCATGCACATAGGATACAGCTTATAAAGAGTTGCTATGAAATGAGCTTACGGATAGGGACGGTGCAGTTGTAAAGATGTATACATTGCCTCACACAGGTGTGTATCTGCATTTAGTTTCATATGCCCATGCATGTGTAATTGCAACCAACTTGCGTTTATCTCTGCATCAGCCCAATAATGTTTAGTAGCAATGTAATGCTCATTACTAACCTGCATTATGGATCATTCTAAACACAGGTGGCATCTTCTGAAATCCCATTGTGTGACCTGTCTAAGCTGGCAGTGTGGTTGGCACAGCCAGTAAAGGCGACATTGGCCACCTGATATTAGTCTTGCCACACCTGCCTTCCTATTTCCATGCCCCTTTTTAAAATAGCCTAGATATTAATATAAGAGCAAAAAGCAGGGGGTTGTCTGCCTGATGTCTATCTCAAGATAAAAGGGTGGTAACTGTCTTCTGGAACCCCCTATGGTGGAGTCTGTGTTGGTGCAAGATATTGAACACTGGTTCTTCCTTAGAACCCTGACGTCCCTCTATACAAGGTAGTCTCCCAGGGGAGTGTTGGCTACAGTTAAGGCAAAGAGGAGGCAATGCTACATTTTCTACTAAAAAGAGGACTAAATCTATATTGCACTTCTGACATTTTTACATTTTATTGTATTTTGTTTAAGAAATTGCAATTATTTTTGTATTTTTTTTTTTTTTCCAATTTGATTTCAAGTAATCAAATCATTGTCCAGTACGTTGCAGGCCGCTGCTATTATGCTGCCATGTAATTGTATAATGCTGTTGGAGACATGCAGTTTAATAAATCTGTTTTGAGCTATGACGTACATACAAATGTTTTACCCATGACTCGGGCCATATCACTGGAAAAGAGCACAATGAGGTATTTACATCTTATTTAAGTATTTCACGGTTTAAATAGTTCCTAGAACAATCCTTGCATTCCTTCTATGCTTGTAGATGTCAAATGGAAATCCTTATAATAAAGACAGTTATGCCTAGCTTAGTAATTATTTGACAGTATCATTGGGTGAATTCAATTGTTATTTTAGTCGGGAGCCAGCAGATGGCACTTGCATTTAAGTTTGTACCCCCAGGGGGTAGCGAGCTGAAATGCGCGAAAAAGTGACCAGTTTCAGCATTTAAATGGGACTTTCCGTGTTGTGCCCATTAGTTTAGTTGGGTTTAGCTGCTTTATGCGGCTAACCACACCAGCATCAATTGAATATTTGCCCACACAATCTCCAGTCACTTTATACAGTAGCCCGGGCGGCGATATCAACGGAACCCCCCCCCCCCCACACACACACATGTTTTTCATTGTGTTTGACAGCGCATATGTACTTGTCAACAGTAAAGAACAAGCATCCACTATGTGTGTCCATATTTTTTGTGCTCTATAAGGTGGTCACACCCATAGGTGTACACTTTGTCCCCAATAAAATGCATATGTTTTTAGCAGCACAGCACACCTACAAGAATAAACTAGTGCAGATCATTAGTATCTAATAAAACCCATGCATGCCGCAGTCTGTCACATATTACTTCAACTAGTGTATTAGTAGGTAGAAGTTGAAAACAATAAGGCAAAAAACTGCTGTAATATGTACTAAGCTTTGGAGAAAGATAAAGTGGTTGGAGATAAAGTACCAGCCAACCAGCTCCTTACTGTCCTTTTTCCTCCCATTTTTTTTTGACAAACATTTAACATTCGTATAGACGATTACCTGAATTGTTTTAAACTTTCTTGTTGACTCACTTTTTGAGATAATCATGATCAAAAACTTCAGTTTGAGAGAGAAATTTCCAAATTCAAAGCCAATTGTGTTGTACAGTATATCATAAGAAAGGGCATTAAAAAAAACACAGTAAAATGACACCACTCGCTATTATGGCGATATGAAAATATGCTGGTTGTGGGTTTTTGACAGATTTCTGAAAACTTGCCATAATACATAAAACTTGCCATACATAGCCATAATTTGGAGACGGTGGGGTATATGCAATTCACGGCGAATCGCGGCAATTTTTCGCCGTTTTTTAATTCGACTAAATTCGCCAGGTGAATTCCGGAAGGTGGCTTCCGGAATTCACCATATTCAATGAAAAACGGATTCGCCAGAATCGCGGGCGAAAATCGGCCGATTTGGCGGATTTTGCCGCGATTTAAAAAAACGGGAAAAAACGGGAATAAAACGAAAAAAAAAAATGGCGTGGGGTCCCCCCTCCAAAGCATAACCAGCCTCGGGCTCTTCGAGCTGGTCCTGGTTCTAAAAATGCAGGGGAAAAATTGGGCAGGGATCCCCCGTATTTTTAAAACCAGCACCGGGCTCTGCGCCTGGTGCTGGTGCCAAAAATACGGGGGACAAAAAGAGTAGGGGTCCCCCGTATTTTTAACACCAGCATCGGGCTCCACTAGCTGGACAGATAATGCCACAGCCGGGGGTCACTTTTATGCCGTGCCCTGCGGCCGTGGCATTAACTACCCAACTAGTCACCCCTGGCCGGGGTACCCTGGGGGAGTGGGGACCCCTACAATCAAGGGGTCCCCCCCCCCCAGCCACCCAAGGGCCAGGGGTGAAGCCCGAGGCTGTCCCCCCCCCATCCAATGGGCTGCGGATGGGGGGGCTGATAGCCTTTTGTGATAATAAAAAGATATTGTTTTTTCCATTAGTACTACAAGTCCCAGCAAGCCTCCCCCGCAAGCTGGTACTTGGAGAACCACAAGTACCAGCATGCGGGAGAAAAACGGGCCCGCTGGTACCTGTAGTACTACTGGAAAAAAAATACCCAAATAAAAACAGGACACACACACCGTGAAAGTAAAACTTTATTTCATACGCCGACACACACATACTTACCTATGTTGACACGCCGACTGCCACGGTCTCCGACGATCCGAGGTACCTGTGAAAAAATTATACTCACCTTCCAGCGTCCAGAGGTACATCCAGGTCCAGAGATAATCCACGTACTTGGCAAAACAAAAAAACGAACACCGATCCATACCGGACTAGAAAGGGGTCCAATGCTTTCACATCAGACCCCTTTCTCCCGAATGCCGGGACATCACGTGACTCCTGTCACTGAAGTCCCTTCAGCCAATCAGGAAGCGCTACTTCCGTGGCGCTCATCTGATTGGCTGTGCGCTGTCTGTGATGTGACAGCGCATCGCAAAGCCGCTCCATTACTTTCAATGGTGGGAACTTAGCGGCTAGCGGGGGGGTCACCCGCCGGTCAGCCGCTGACCGGCGGGTGACCTCACCGCTAGCTGCTAAGTTCCCACCATTGAATATAATGGACTGGGCTGTGCGATGCGCTGTCTGCTCAGACGCACAGAGCCAATCAGATGAGCGCAACGAAGTTGCGCTTCCTGATTGGCTATAGAGACCTTTCTGTGACAGCTGTCACTGACAGGTCTCTCTGCATTCGGGGATAGGGGTCCCATGTGTCAGCATGGGACCCCTTTCAGTCCGTTTGGTCGGGTATTTGCGGTTTGTTATTTTCTACAAGTACGTGGATGTATCTCTGGACCCTGGTTGAGGTGAGTATATTGATCTTTTTTTTTTCAGGTACCCCTGGATTCTACATGGAGAAGAGGACCGATGTCGGCGTGTGAACATAGGTATGTGTGTGTCGACGTAAGAAATAAAGTTTTACTTTCACGGTGTGTGTGTCCTGTTTTTTTATTTGGGTATTATTTTTCCAGTAGTACTACAGGTACCAGCGGGCCCGTTTTTCTCCCGCATGCTGGTACTTGTGGTTCTCCAAGTACCAGCTTGCGGGGGAGGCTTGCTGGGACTTGTAGTACTACTGGAAAAAACAATATCTTTTAATTATCACAAAAGGCTATCAGCCCTCCCATCCGCAGCCCATTGGATGGGGGGGGAAAGCCTCGGGCTTCACCCCTGGCCCTTGGGTGGCTGGGGGGGGGGGACCCCTTGATTGAAGGGGTCCCCACTCCCCCAGGGTACCCCGGCCAGGGGTGACTAGTTGGATATTTAATGCCACGGCCGCAGGGCACGGCATAAAAGTGACCCCCGGCTGTGGCATTATCTGTCCAGCTAGTGGAGCCCGATGCTGGTGTTAAAAATACGGGGGACCCCTACTCTTTTTGTCCCCCGTATTTTTGGCACCAGCACCAGGCGCAGAGCCCGGTGCTGGTTTTAAAAATACGGGGCATCCCCTGTCAATTTTTTCCCCGCATTTTTAGAACCAGGACCAGCTCGAAGAGCCCGAGGGTGGTTATGCTTTGGAGGGGGGACCCCACGCAATTTTTTTTTTCGGATTGTACCGTTCCAGCAATAAAAAAAAAAAAATATTTAAAAAAAATTATAAATAATATTTGTGCCTCCAAAAAAAAAAAAAAAAGTACCTAATCCCTTCTAATATAAATAGATCTGCTATTCCCAAAAAAAAAAAACACAAAAAAAACCATGTTTAAATTTTTTTTATTTGTTTTCACCCTCCAAAGTGTGGCGGATTGAAAATGACGAATTTGCTGTCTAAAAGCACTGCTGTCGAATTTCCAAACTTGAATTGAATATGCTTTGGTCGAATTGCAGCACTTATATCATTGCAGAAAAGTCGAATTTGCAAAAAGTCGAATTTCAAAAAGTCGAATTTTGAAAGTCCGTTTTTTGGTCGGAAAGCACTGAATTGCATAGGCGAATTTTTTTTTTGGTCGAAAATGACCCGAAATTCGACAATTTCGGGAATTCGACCGCAATTGCATATACCCCGGTATGAGATATTTAAATACATTTTTGTACTTTTCTTAGACTGTGTATATGTATGTGCGTATATATGTGTTTGTGTATATATATATATGTATATTGGTGTGTATATGTGTATATGTATATATGTATATATATATATATATATATATATATATATAATAAATTATTATTATTATTTTTTACATATGTACACACGCACTCTCCATATACCAAATGTGAACAAAATCTGAGCTGGTGAGGTAATATTTAAACAAAAGTGTGTTGATTTGACACGGAATGACCCTTAAGTGTGATTCTTGGCTGTGATATTTCGGGAGAACAGTCGACACTCTGCGTGGGCATGGCAGTGGTATATAATTTTTTTTTTTTTAAGTGACATTGTCAGTCATTTAGGGAGAGAGAGAGAGCAAACCTTGGAAAGAGATAAAGTAACAACCAATCTGCTCCTAATTGTAATTTTTTAAAGCACAGCCTGTAAAATGACAGAAGATGCTTGAATGCTTCTTTATCTCTCTCCGGAGGTTTGAAACATCCCCCTTAGTGTTTTAGGCAGCAGTCTAGATTTGACTAATGGTAAAGTCTGCCCTGTATAAGAGTAAGTTTGTGTTCAAAAGACAAACTCATTATAGTACTAATATTCATTAATATATAGGAAAGTAGGAATAAGAATACCTAAACTAGCACAAAGGGGGCGATTCAAATGTTTTTTTTGACGCCCGTGTTTGCATATTGCCAGTCACTTTAGATGGGGCGATATGCAAATGTTTGTTCCAGTGCCTGGCGCCCATTTTCTTTTTGCACCGCAACGGGCTTAGCCACACAAAACGTCCAAACTCGACAAACGTACTGGGTACAACACAAAAGGTTGGGCACCCAAATGAGACACACTTCGCACATTTCTGCTCGCCATATCAGGAGGCTGCCAGCAGTCAAGGTCTCCCGCAGCTAATGGCTGCCCGAATGGAGAGCCCATATAATTACTAAGACGGGTGCCCATTAATCAGCGCTGCTGGGGAAACCATTGAATCTCCCCCAGAGTGTTTCTGATCCACTAAACTTGTCCACCATGCAGTCTATCAGTATCTTCCAGTACAGATTTCCTCACTTTGGGGCAGTGCACATACCTTAAACTTGTCAGGCATATTGGGGCTAATACCGCATTGCAACTTCTCCCAGTTGTGGAAGCATCATCATTATTAGCGCACGCTTGCACCAACCCTGTAATATACCCGATAATGCAAGATCCTTCCAAAATCAGACTAATCTTTGTGTACGCACAGTTCTGCATAGCACACAGTCGCAACAACGCACCCACTACACAGCCTTACTCAAATTGGCCTGTGTGCAAATATTCTGTTATCACCCAGTTCCACCCCTTCAGCCGCATGTGCAGAGTTGTACATTCAATGGTAAAGTTTTAAAAATGAGCACTGGTTTGGTCAATGATGTCACAGGAAGCATAAATTATATGCCATGCTTTGCCATTTAACCTTTTTGTCCTGCCTTAGTAGCGCTCCAGACACCATCTTATTGATGCTGCTTTTTGTGCCTGAGTGTTGGAACAGTGACAGATTGGGGCTTATGTAATAGCCTGTGAGATGTAGGCTGTGTGGGAATTCCAGGTGGGTATGCCTGTATTTTTAAAGTGCCAAACATTTACAAAGCAAACCTGCCTCCACTATGGGGCTTGCATAATTATGCTCTATGCAGCTCTGTCAGCTAATACCAGTTACAGCTTCTCTTCACATTTTTTAGTTTCTTTTTCACATTTTACGTATAGTATCTCTGCATTAATTGTCACCACATAGAGCCACAACATTGTGTTGTCATTGACGTGTGTTGTGTAATCTAGGCAGTGTTACTGCTGACATGATGGTACATGTGACTGATGTGCAGCAGTACCGGTATCTCGGCTTTGCTGTGTAAGTGGCTATCTGCTGTCAGTGCGATACGTTAATGGACAGCATGTGTGCCAGAGCACCTAATGCAAACCATTATCGCCCTGTTGTGGCCTGTCAGTCATTTACAAAGGGTGAGTTTTCAAGATGCGCTGCTTGAGGTTCCCAACTATGTTTTTTTTTGGGGGGGACGTAAATGTTAGATGATCACAGAGACTGTGGGTGGGTGGTATCATTCGGACAGTCCGTTTTAATACATGTCAGTGGTGGCGTTTGACTCGTGTGTGGTTTCACATCTGTTGGGCATGTAGGCCTGTTAAAATGTGTAAGTAGATCTTTGCCGAATCGCTGCTAGTTAGGAACACCAAGTGAAGAAGTACATGGGGGTCCAATTATCAGGTGTGATGATACCAAGGCTAGGGAATGTCTGTAATAAAAGACCTAAAACACAGAAGAAAGAAAACACTAAACTACAGAGGTCCTGGTGAATAATATGGTTGGCCGTGTTTGGTTATTTGGGCAGCAAACACCATCCTTGGACCCCTGTAACATGTCATACCACAGCCTGGTGACCAGGCGACTGCAGGGAGCCAGTGCTTAGGTCAGCTACTGAATGCGTGTTTGTGGCAGTGAATGACAATTTATATTGTCCAATACAATCATTGCACACGGTGTAGAGATACCACTGCAGAGCACCAGAACTGCACGGAGATAAACTGACAACTGCTAATGGGATACACAGAAGTTATTTATATATTGCACACATAATCCGCAGCGCTGTACAGAGACCTGCCCCAGTGCACCTGACAATCTATATTCCCATACATACACGCTAGGGTTAAGTTTGTTTGGAGCCAATTAACCTACCAGTACATTTTTGGATTGTGGGAGGAAACCGAAGTACCTGGAGGAAAGCCACACAAAAACAGGGAGAATATACAAACTCCACACAGTTAGGGCCTGGTGAGAATGGAACCCATGACCTCAGTGCTGGGAGGCAGTAATGCTAACCATTACACCATCCGTACTACCCTATATTACTTTCATTATTACTTTAAAGTCCTAATTATTCCGCATGAAGGTTTCAATATCTTTGCCCAGTAGACACTAAGCCTGTTGACGAGGCTCTTTAGTCTCGTACAGTTTCTCAGCCTCCGTTGTATTGGACCTGCAGGCCAGCGTAAATACAGCATGTGCACCATTAATAATTGAGTTACCTTTACTTTGCATGCTCTTGTGTCCAGCACTGAACGAGTCCATTTGTCAGTAATTTGAGCTCTGTTTTAGCAATTAGATTATTTTTCTTGGCCCCGTGGAGCCTTTGAAATGCCAGGACTCCTCCGTTTTTATCTGGGAGTCAGTCATGTTTTTGCTACTGAAATAATGGCATCCAGCTTGTATTTTACCCCTCTAATTCTCACAGGTCACAAGGCTCATTAAATTGATCTTTGCAGGGATTATAGCATTTGCATGGTCAAGAAATGTGTATTAAGTCCCTGGAAACATAAGCCGAGTTTGTGGTTAATCAACTGTGTGATTTCCAGTTTTGTGCAAATCTGCCTCAATAAAGGGTCAATTTTTAGCTCTTTAGTAAAAATAAAATGTCCCATTAATGCGCTCTGAAACCTCTAATGCTGCTAATGGGTCTAATCCATCAGGAGGACCTCACTGCTTTCCTATGGAAAAATGTCTGGAAGCTATGCCCATCTTTTAGGGGTTAAATGTACAAAGTAGTAGTATATTTATCTAATGGATTTGTGTGTATATTGTTTGTTTTCTTTCATTATTACGTTTTTAATATCAATCATTATTTAGGCCCAGATTTATCAAGCCTTGGAGAGTGGTAAATTGCAGGGTGATAAAGTATCAACCAATCAGCTCCTAACTGCCATGTCACAGGATGTTTAAAAACTGACAGCTAGGAGCTGATTGGTTGGTACTTTATCACCCTGCAATTTATCACTCTCCAAGGCTTGATAATTCTGGGCCTTCGTTCAAAACCATGCAACATTTTGATCATAATATCAAGTTTGTTGCTGAATTCATGGCAGGCTCTACTCCTGTGTAGGCAACTGGTGCGCTACGTGTGCCCCCACTCTTGGGGTGATTTTTGTCGATGACTACTATGTATTAATATAAAGGGGGCGCTCTATCAAGCCTTGGAAAAAGAGCACCAACCAATCAGATCCTACAGATGTGTCCTCTTACATCTAGCCTCCCTTCACGTTAAACAGCCCTTCGAGCCATGCCTTGGTGTCACCTGGTAGTGCTAAAAGTCTATTCATGCAATTTTCTTCCATTAATGTGCGTCTTATTCACAAAACGATGTGAATAGGATGCACAAGCGGCTTTTGCTGATTAAAATATGCGGCATGCCTATATTCTGTGTGCGAACGCTGTTGTATCTGCATACAAAATGCTACGGTACAGTGTTTTTGTAGAAAATATGACTGATTTTTGGCAAAAAAAAGACACCCGATGCGGAGTTGCACGGGACGGGTGGTCTTCAATTTGCCGGCTGTCGGGATCCCGGCGCACAGTATACCGGTGCCGGAATCCCGACAGCCGGCATACCGACACTTTATCTCCCTCTTGGGGTCCACGACCCCCCTGGAGGGAGAATAAATAGCACGCCACCGTGGCCACAGCGAGCCTGCAAGGGGCTCATTTGCGCTCACCGCGCTGTCGGTATGCTGGCGGTCGGGATTCCGGTGCCGGTATGCAGGGAGCCGGGCCGCTGACATACAATTCTACATCCGCACGGGACCTGTGGGCTCACTCATGCCAGGCATCTGCTGCTGTGTGACGTATTGAGGCAAGATGTGTGAGGACACCTCTGCCATGTTATAGGCTGTGTTTGAAAAATGAGTTGGGAGCTGTTTGGTTGGTACATTATCTCTTTCCAAGGTTTCATACATCTCCCTCATAGTGTTTAAAAGACAAATAACAAAAGTTGACTAACATACTAAAGTGGACAAATTAAAAATACATAGATGACCTAGACCTATTAAATAAAATATCTTTCTGTCTACATGGGTTTCAAAATGTACCATAAAGCCACAACTGGACAGGAGGTGTTTGTTCGGGAATTATCTTTATTAATACAATAATGTAGCGTCATCATGAAGATAAGACCTCTCAGAGATAATGGGGAAATACCAACCACGTAAAGTTATATTATACAAATGTTGAAAAGAAAAGAAAAAAAAAGTGAGGGAATTGAACAAAGGCAAGAACAAGTACAAAGGATAAAACATTACGGAAGGAAGGGACAAGTAGTTGTGTTAACAATAAAGTCAAGCAAGTACCGATCTGTGGTCTCAAACATTCGGAAAATCAGATTTTGTGTTGTATTATCCAATGCTTCGATTTAGGGTACTACACATTTACAGTAAGATCTTACTGCACCGTTTTCCACAGCTGGTGTAGTGGGCTGCCTGTCACCATTAAATAACATTTATTCTATCTCAGAGATAGTGATGTTATGGGGAGCTTGTACAACATAATAGTTGGTGTAACTACAGGAACCGTTGGTTAACTTTTTTTTATTTTTTATAAATGAACATTAGCAGATAAATTCAAACATCTATGTGGTTGCCACGAGCGACACAATCTTTCTGTGCACTGTTGTTTATAATAATCCTGCAATGAATAATTTTGCTTAATTACTGTAGATTACACAACACCTATCAATGGTATCTTCACAATAGCCCTTTTATGTGTTTGTTTTGTGTTTGATCCCAACTGAGACTAATCTATGGAGAATAGATGTAAAACCTCCTTTTGGTTGTGGAAGTGCAATCTCACTAATTAGTGTGTACGCCTCCAGGGGCTTCTGTTTGATTTATCTTAATCCATCAAGGTGTGTCTCTTCAAAGCTGTGTGTGGTTTAGCCTTTCTGTGTGCTGTTTTTGTGGAAGTCCGTTCCCTAAATGACAAACCATTCTGTGAGCATTTGAACCTCCTTATTCCTGATGGTGAGATTTTTTCTTACGATTTTGACTATATAGTCAAAATCGTAAGAAAAGTTAGTGCAGATCGCAAGGTGAAAGTCACCTTGCGATCCCGATTCGATGCTGATGCATGGTCCCGCGCAGTCTGCATCGCAACCCTAGATAGACTGTGCAGGCAAGTCAATTTTGACTATCTCTATAAAAGAGAGAGTCAAAATTGACACTTAGCCAAAATCGCACATAGTCAGTATCGCAAGCACACTCATTATGTGCTTGCGATACTGACTATGTGCCGACCTAGCCCCTGTCACATAGTGAGAATCTGGTATAGCCCGAATCTCACCGTGTGTATGGACCATTAGGTTGTAATATGTAAAGCAATCAACTCCTGGAATTAGAAGTGTCATTACTTAATGCTGCCATTTTATTATTATTATTTTTATTCTTTTATTATTTATTATTATTATTATTATTATTATTATTATTATTACATTTTATTTATAAGGTGCCACAAATGGTTTGCAGCACCGTACACACGGCACACATTAGAACAAAACAGTGTACACAGAATTTAACATTACATTAATTGTAAAACTGGAACAGAGCACCGGTAATAATTAGCATCGCATTTCTCAGTACACAATACAGCTGAGATTAGGGTGGCCAATCCTGGTTTCGGCGTGATCCTGGGATTCTGACCTAACATTGTCCTGGATTTCGGGAGTAGCCACCATCAGTGTTGACCATCTTCAGCAAGCTCAGGCGCAGGGGGCCCATGGCTGTGCTCACTGAGCAGCATGACATGATGTCAGAGGTCATGTTGTGCTGCCTGACGCCAGCCGTGTGTGCCACCTGGACTACCCTCATCTCGCCTTTCCAACCGCAGCCCCCCCGTAATTGGACCACCCACCTGCACAGAAGATGGTTGGTTATTGTGGGGTGGGACATTGAATAATTTAATTCATTTTAAAAGCAACAACCCAATCCTGGGAATATCTGGATTCATCGTTTTTCAATCCTGAATCCCGGGATTGGCCTCCCTAGCTGAGATGTAAAGAAGCAAAGGACTAATTGACGTACTACTAGGGGTGGGCAGCTGTTGGAGAAGATGAACGGTTAAAGAGGGTTACTCACGGAGTGATCGCTGCTTAAAATCTAAGCAATCTGACTAGATTGTTTAGATTTTAAGCAGTGATCACTCCGTGTGTATCCCTCACAGCGATAGCGATGCGTGGCCTTGTGCATCGCTATCGCTAGATTGGCAGGTCGCTCATTTCACCCGCTGGGTGAAGTGAGCGCGCCCCCCCCGCACGCTCGACACACATTGCGCTGTGCTGAGCGGGGGGAGAGATGTGTGCTGAGCGGTTCGCTCAGCACACCTCTCCCCAAATTGGGCCATGAATACGGCCCTTAAGAGCGAGAGGAGATGTGGATATAGATGGTCAAAGAGTAGAGGAGAGCTGTAATTAAAGTGCGAGAAGAGGGCCATGCTCCAAGGTGCTTACACTCTAGGGGGATGGGGGAGACAGACTGGTGACAAGAGGTGCGAGCAAGCAGAAGGTAGCCTGATGGCAGGAAGTAAGCTAAGCAGAGATGACCAAGGCATGAGGCAGGGGGATGGGAGAGCGGTCTTGAGACTAGGTTATGTTTAATGAACAGGTTGGTTTTCAGTGTTAGAAGCTTTGCACGGTCAGGGAGACTCTAATAGAGCGAGGAAGCTCATTCCAGTGAAGGAGGGCAGCGTGGGCAAAATCTTAGATTCGCGCATGGGATGCAGTGACTAGGGTAGAGGAGAGGTGACGGTCACTGGAAGACTGGAGAGGGTAGGAGGGAGTATGTAGTGAGAGGCGGTTGGAGATGTAGGGAGCAGTGGAATTACAGATGGCCTTGTATGTGAGGGTGAGGAGTTTGACGAGGATATTGTAGGGGAATGGGAGCCAGTGCAGATTTTGTCAAAGGGGAGTGGCAGATGTGGAGCGGCGCGAGAGGAAGATAAGTCTAGATGCTGAATTAAGAACAGGTCGGAGGGGAGTGAGATGGGAGCGTGAGTGGCCAGTGAGTAGAATGTTCCATAGTCGAGCTGTGAGATGACCAATGAGTGGGTAAGTTTAGTCGCACTCTGGTAGAGGAACGGCCTGATGTGAGTGGTGTTTCGTAGCTGTAGCCAACAAGATTGAGCCAGAGGTTAGACATGAGGGTAGAAGGAGAGGGAGGAGTCAAGAGTGACACCAAATTCTCCTTTATTTATAAGATGCAACCAGATGTCCGTGGGGCAATACGTGGAGAGTTGCACTGTCAATTATAATATAGACTTTTGTATTATAGTTGATGAAAGTTTTTCTGAATCCATTTAAAAAAAAAAAAAACATTAAAGTCAGTATCTGATAACCATCAAAGGGCTGCAAACAGGTAAACGCTGGTTTATTCACCAGACACTACAACTTTACAACTTTTTTTTAATTTATTTATTGTTTTTAATCGACTATTATTCACAAATATATAACCTTAATGTATGGCGCTATTATCAAAGGTGTTGACACAGATTTATACATTGCATAATTACTATGCAGCTCAGAATATTGCTCATGCTCTTTACTCTTCCTCAGCGCTGTCATAACCTGGGCTGAAAACATATATTCATCCATTAGTTGGGGAAAGCGCTCCAGTACACATTGTATTACATTTACTTTAGCATAGTTGATGATTTCTATTTTGTGCTATGATTACCTTTAAATATTCATAGCAAGGCAGGACTACATAGAACTTTTAGAGATCAAATAATTCCTGGCATTGTTCTTGGAACTAATCCCCACCTTGTTTAGCTGCATACGCCCTCAAGTGGTCTCGGCAGATGATCTTAATTTAGTTTGTATTTCAGTGGTTCCCAAACTTTCTTGAATAATGGCATCCTAGATTATCCGCTTTTCTTACAAGGCACCCCTTGGCCAAAAGGTTCTTTCTTTTTCTTTCTTTTTAATGTGAAATTCAGCAAAAATGATTAAATCCAGCATATTGTGTTTACTTGTCATTCTTAGGTTCAGTTATGTGATGGTGGACAGGGTTGTGCTTCTGTTTGTCCATATACTTTGATTAGTGATTGGCATCCGCCAGCTCTGGTTTTGCCTGTTTCATGGACCATAAATAATTTGATTTGGTCATGGCATCAAGTTTAGGAGCCACTGTCTTTCAAATATCATTTTGAGATATATAGGGGCAGATGTATTAACCTGGAGAAGGCATAAGGAAGTGATAAACCAGTGATAAGTGCAAAGTGATAAAGGCACCAGCCAATCAGCTCCAATATGTAAATGAACAGTTAGAATCTGATTGGCTGGTGCCTTTATCACCTTGCACTTAGCACTGGTTTATCACTTCCTTATGCCTTCTCCAGGTTAATACATCTACCCCATAGTGTTCTAGGAGCAGGATGCTGATCAGTGAGGAGGGCGTACTTTAATTCTGAAGGGCACAATTTTAGGTGTGATGTATCGCTGCAGCTACTGTAGTGATACATCACATCTAAAATGTTGTCCTTCAGAATTAAAGTACGCCCTCCTCACTGATCAGCATCCTGCTCCTAGAGTGAACATAATGCATCTATCTATAGCTATCTGTCTATGGGGTAAAGATGTGAATTCTGTTTAAGATGGAATCAGATTCTACTTCTCCTTTATCTAGCATCTTCTAGACGATAATACCTGGAATCTGATTGGTTGATGTGGGCTACATCCCGTCTTAAATAGAACTCCCATTTTGAGTCCAGTACACACGGGGAGAGATGTGTGCTGAGCGATCTATCGCAGACCGCTCAGCACTCAGCTCGATGTGTGCTGAGCGAGGGGGGCACTAATTTCACCCAACGTTGAAGTGAGCGACCTGCTAGATTGTACGGGCGATAGCAACGCGCGGGGCTGCGCATCGCTATCGCTATTGGGCATACACATTGAGAGATCCGTGCTTAACTTCTAAGCAATCTCTGTGTGTATGCCCCTTTAGTAAATTTACCCATATGTCTCTCATGTAGATACTTCAAACCAAAATGTGTAAAGGGGGTACTCACGGAGAGATCCATGCTTAAAATTTAAGCAATCTGACTAGATTGCTTAGATTTTAAGCACAGATCACTCGTGTGTAGCCCCCTGTGCGGCCCCGCACTTCGCTATCGCTGCTGCTAGTTTGAGCCTGCATGCAGGCCAATCTAGCACGTCGCTCATTTCACCCGCTGGGTGAAATGAGCGGCTCCCCGTCCTCCCCCGCATCGCTCAGCACACATCGTGCTGTGCTGAGCGGCGGGAGAGATATGTACTGAGCGGTTCGCTCAGCACACATCTCTCTCGTGTATACCCCCCTTAAAATAATCGAAGTGCTACAATATTTGAAACAGTTTTTAATAGTAAATAATTAGCCATATGCTTCATGTGTATTATGCCAGTACAATTATTAATTAGCTAGAAAACCAATTTTGTCAATTTATTTGAGAGTAGAATTTGAAAATTACATGAAGTTTTTATTTCTCGTTAGATAGAAGTTTACATTTTGTAGTGGTACAATCTTTACTAAAATGTCAACATAAAATAAGGTGTTTCAAGAAAAATTTGTCTAGAAAATTTTAATAAAGTACAACTGTAGCATGTTGACGTGGAAATTTGCTGTCAATCGATAATGACCTTACGCATTATTTTGTTAAATACACTTGAAAATGAACATATTGCTATACAAAATTTTATTTTTACAAATAAACTGAACTTTGGAAAGATGTAACAATTAACCTACGTGCCCATTTATAATACCAGAAAATCGGCAAGCATATTACATTCAAAGACAGGATCTGATAGACCCAAATTGCTTAAAACATCACTGTTTTTACAGAGATACCCCAGGGAGCTTGGGAAACCATTTAACAGATGAAAGTGCATTTTGAAAAGTCTGACCTTACATGCAATCATAAAATGAATCAAAACAGTTCTCTCCCCCCTTGAAATGTACAGAGCCCATCTGTGTCTAATCCAGTAATTATAGACTGACTTCAATTACCTTTTCAAACTTGGAGCAGCCTGGAGACTCCTCCGTGAACAAACACAGGGTTTTGTCTAGACCTCAATTGACCACAGTCTAAAGCATGAATTTGTATCTAATTTTATTTATTTATTTGTATTTATTTTTTCCCTGCAGTTTGATCTCCGAGGCCTGTTTCCGCACCAACGTATCTCCCCCCCCCCCTCCCCCCCTTTCCTTTTCTTACCTTTTTGGCAATATCCCCATATTCGCTATAGTTCCCTACAAGTGGCCCAGCTAGCGTATTTTGTTTGTTCGGTTGTGCTTTAACTTTTTCTGTCTTACTTGAACTGTTCCAGTATCAGATTGTGCTTTTTTATGACCATTGCAATTAGAAAACAAACATGCCACAGACTTTTTTTTTTTTGTTTCAACTTATTTTATTATTTGCTATGTGCAAGTCTGAACTTTGAATTTTTAGCTGTTGTTGTCCACAGATCATACATTCAAGTTTCATATGAACTAGAAACGTTTCACAAATGTGTGTGTGTGTGTGTGTGTGTGTGTGTGTGTGTGTGTGTGTGTGTGTGCAAAAGTGTCAGGAAGAAGCAGTCTATGCTAGTAGAAGGACTGGCACTTATCCTTATCAAGAGCTGCAACGCTATAGCTTGCCGGAGTTCTACACGTTCCAAGCTGTTTTCCTAATGACTTAATGATGCAGGTCTAAATGATTGCAATCCTTACAATTGGCAGTGTAGGGTCAATTTTGTTATAGACAGCCAAATTGTGGGGACCATGATGAATCGTGTATGGCTAAGTATCAACATTGTGTCTGTGTGGTTTTTTGTTTGTTTCTTTCTTTCTTAAGCTGGGTACAAACTTGTCCTCTTCAGGGATCCGACTCCAGATCAGACTGTTTTTACAATCCTACTGGAGGCCTAGTTGCAGATTCTACATTCAGTCTACAGTATGTGTAAACTGTTTTCCAAATTTGCTACTGGAAACCTCCAATCTGCATCTGTTGAAAGGATTGTTTCACCATACACACTCAGCTGCCACTCACAGGGATGAATTGAGAGAGTAATTGGACAAAGGAGCGTAACGGGGGTGAACACTAGGCGATTTCTGGCTAAAAAAATAGATAACGACATTTATGTTATTGTTTATTTTTAGCCTAAAATCATCCCATGTGTATTGGGGTAGTATTGGTGAATGATGCGCACTATTGCACGTCGTGCAGCATTCACCAATATTGAGCGGATATGTAGCTCAACCCGTTAATGTCGGGCTGAGCTGCATGTTCGGAAATGCCGGCGATGACGTCACTGACCGTTATCGTTCAATGCCGGCATTTAAACATCGGTTAGTGTGCACCCGCCTTCACACATTCTAGATTAATCTGATGATTGGCGATCTAGTCTTTCACCATGTTTAAAAATCTTTTGAATAGACCAGACGACCAAGATTGGACAAAACCAGAAGTGGTGTGAGCGTATACACACACTACCACTGTGTGACCAACTGGGAGGTTGGATTGGCTGAGAATTGGACAAATGTTCCTAGCTTAATTGATGCATGTGTAGTCAAGAAAAGGCTAGTAATTGTTAACATTGCTAGTAAAGTGTTTATGTACAGTGTGTGTAATGTGTAATGTATGTATATAGATATAATACATAGTGTTCATGCTAGACTGTGTTAGCACGGCACTGTGCCCTGTACGACTTTAAAGCAGCCTGCCCCGGTGCTGCAATATCCCGCTGGTGGGAAAAGTTGCAGTATAGGAATCACCGCCGCTGAATAGATGATGCGCACACGACTTCTATTCACATTGAATGGAGGGAGGCCCAGCATCTCTGTAAGTGCTGAGCATGCCCCCAAAGTGATACAGATGAGACGGCGCCCTCCTCCCCTGTCAGCCACGCTCACTTTTTGGTTGTGCGCAGTCCCGTGCCTGCACCTCAGCACCCACCGTGCCTGCATTCTAGCGGAGACACACACATACACACCCACATAAACACACACACACACCGTGACATTGACTATGGTCGTATCCTATTAGCGCAGGTAATTTATCGCTGCTAATAGGTTTGCCGGGGACTATCCAGTTAGCCTGATAACAGGCACTTTTTGGGGGTTATGCGGGCACCCAAAGAACATGATAGATGATAAACAGCCTATAATTGGATAACCCGATAATGACTTTCGGTCAACAAAATCAGGTTGTTTTTATCAGCTGAAAAATGATTGGGGCTAATTGGATAAGGCCCTTTGTCAGATTATACGGATGTCATCACTGATGTCTTAAGTAAGCAGCATCATAAAGAAATCATTGTACCTTGTACCCATTTAGTGCCTCCTGTTGGATAAACCAATACATGGCTCATGTTTGACTCTTAAAGTAATCCTGCAATTATCCTGACTATTAATAACGCATCTTGCGTACAAGTGCACAGAGTAAAAATGTAGTAATCTCTGTAAATTAGGGGAAAGTTCCTCTGCATTGCACTGGGGGATTGTTTTCCTACATGGCCGCTGTTCCTAGAGAACGTCGGTAAATGTGGAAATATTGCCTATTATGTCTGGACAATTGAATTCCATTATGATTTCTTCCAAAGTCTCCAGTTACATATTATCTTTAAACCCAAATGATCACAATCCCAGCTCTCATCAAAGAGGAAAATTAAAGCGATTGGGCATGTAATGACTGCGCTGACATTTGTGTAATAAAGCTCAATAAAAGGGCTCCTGGCTATGAATTTGGTCAATTTGATCATCTTAAATGAAAGCTCTGACTACTATAGACCCTCTCATTATAATGATGCCTGAGTCATTCCCCCTTCCTGTTCTTCTCCGTTTTATTTATAATAATTATTCATTAAAGTAACGTTCCTCTTCACTTACAATCTGTTCTCTTATTTCTTCCCAAACTTTCTGGGGTTTTGTAGGAGAATATAAAGCAGTAAAACGGACTCTGTGATATCTTCATATTCCAAAGGTGGAACTTTGTTTAACCTTTTGAAACGTGCCAAAGAAAGAAATGTTTAAGTGGTTTTAATAACCCTTCATTTAGTTTTATTTGATTGTTAATATTCTGCCTTTTCATTACACAAAATGAAATGAATCGAAGCCATATAACAAAATGAAAACATGTTTAATTGCTGCTGTAAAGATTCTTTATATTTTATTATTATTTCAATAAATAGGTAAGACTGGGTGTTTTCTAAAGACCAGCCAAAGCCTGTAGCCTTTTTATTTCCTTTTACTATAATATTCATATTGGATTTGTTTTGTTTTTTTAACCATCTCGCATGTTAAAGTGCATTATGAGAGCTTTTAGATACACTTGGTTTTATTTAGCAGTTTTGTTGCCGCAGCTAATATACTGCAGTTTTTCTAAATTTGCATTGCCTGAAGCTCATCATTGAATGCAGAGTGTGGAAAGAAAATGTGTGAAATCCCCTGTGCCCGCAGACTATGGTGGCCAATCCTGGGATCGAGATCAGGGGAATTCCGGGATTTAGGGACAAAAACGTCCGGGATTCAATCCCGGGGATTGAGGGATCAGCGTTGATTGTCCAAAGGACGCTCAGACGCTGCCCGGCTTCCTCCTTCCGGCTCCCCAGTGCATCGTGAGGTCACTTTGCCCTGCCGCTGCTGTGGGGAGAGAGAGAGGCTGTTAAGTTTCCCACCCACCCGCCCGCTGTATCCGGTTAGTTATGTGTGCGGGGCAGGTGGGGTGAGGGGGCGGCCACATAGTTAAAAGCCTATCCCGAGAATCCCGGGATTGCCCATTTTTCAATCCCGATACCCGGGATTGATAAAATGGCCCGGGATTGGCTTCCCGCAGACGCTGGTTCTGTCCTATTTATAACATTGGCTTATGATTGGCCGTTAATGATTTGAGATAACATTGATATTGGGGCAATATGGATGGTGTAAACGGATAGCATTACTGCCTCACAGCACTGCGGTCATGGGTTAGATTCTCACCATGGCCCTAACTGTGTGGAGTTTGTATAGTCTCCCCGTACTTGCGTGGGTTTCCTCCAGGTACTCCGGTTTCCTCCAACAATCCAAAAATAGGTTATTTTGCTCCGAACAAAATGAACCCTAGTGTGAATGTGTACGTGTACATGTCGTAATATAGAGTATAAGCTCCACTGGGGCAGGGACTGATGTGAATGGCCAAATATTCGCTGTGAAGCGCTGCGGAATATGTGTGCGCTATATAAATACCTGGTAATAAATAAATATCACCTCGGTCTTCATCAAAGGTTAATTGGCCTTACTTATGTTGAAACTCAGTACTATTTTTAAAATAAAAAAAATAGGTTCAGGAACTACGGGTCTAGGGGCGGAGCTATTAAAAAAAAAATTATAGATAGACAGATGATATATAGTTTTTAAAAAGAAGGCACTCAAAATGGACTTTAAAATAAAACTTATCTTACGGAAAGTACATTTTGGCCCAGGACAGGTTCAGGAACCCAGTTCCTGATGTCATATTTAATGAGAGGTTCAGGAACTCAGTTCCTGCTGGTTCCTGCTGAAAAATAGCACTGGCGAAGCTAAAATAGTAGGAGGCTTAAAGCAGAAAGGTAGGGGCACAGTTGTGCAAATGGTTTTCCCAACTGTGCATTCTTATAGATGTGCTTTGTGTAACCCAGGCAAGACTTTTTAATGTGCAGTGCAGGCACAATCCTGAAAATGAGCTTCTGTGCAATCGTAACTCAGCAAGTTCCTGCTGAACACATCTGTCCCCTTCTCTGGATTGTAAACTCGCAGTGCATCTTTTTTTGCAACTAATGGGCTCTACACACTGGCCGATCCGCCGCCGAGGTGCCCGACGGCGGATACGGCCGACGAGCGACCCGGCGGCGGGGGGGGCAGTGACGGGGGGAGTGAAGTTTCTTCACTCCCCCCGTCACGCGGCTCCATTGAAGTGCAGGCAAATATGGACGAGATCGTCCATATTGGCCTTCATGCACAGCCGACGGGGGACCAGCGATGAACGAGCGCGGGGCCGCGCATCGTTCATCGCTGGAGCCTCCACACTGAAAGATATGAACGAGTTCTCGTTCATTTATGAACGAGATCGTTCATATCTTTCAAACAAATCGGCCAGTGTGTAGGGCCTATAAGGCCTTGAGATGTAGATTACCAACTGGGTAGGTCCTCCTTATTTTCATGAGCCACTGGTGCGGATTCGGTAGGCAGTCCTTTCTTCCGTGAGTGACTGTCGATGGTGTGAGAGATTGCAGAAAGTTGCCAGCCTGCCGCATTATTACACCACTAGGATGCTGTCATCAGTTAAAAGCTTGCAACCAGTTAAACTCTATATTTTGTTGTACATTTACCTGTGTTTTTTTTTTTTTATAACTTCCTTTTCTCTAACGTCCTAAGTGGATGCTGGGGACTCCGTCAGGACCATGGGGAATAGCGGCTCCGCAGGAGACAGGGCACAAAAATAAAGCTTTAGGATTAGGTGGTGTGTACTGGCTCCTCCCCCTATGACCCTCCTCCAAGCCTCAGTTAGGTTTTTGTGCCCGTCCGAGCAGGGTGCAATCTAGGTGGCTCTCCTAAAGAGCTGCTTAGAAAAAGTTTTTAGGTTTTTTATTTTCAGTGAGTCCTGCTGGCAACAGGCTCACTGCATCGAGGGACTTAGGGGAGAGAATTTCAACTCACTTGCGTGCAGGATGGATTGGATTCTAAGGCTACTGGACACCATTAGCTCCAGAGGGAGTCGGAACACAGGTCTCACCCTGGGGTTCGTCCCGGAGCCGCGCCGCCGACCCCCCTTACAGATGCTGAAGATTGAAGGTCCGGAAACAGGCGGCAGAAGGCTCTTCAGTCTTCATGAAGGTAGCGCACAGCACTGCAGCTGTGCGCCATTGTTGTCACACACTTCACACCAAGCGGTCACGGAGGGTGCAGGGCGCTGCTGGGGGCGCCCTGGGCAGCAATATTTAATACCTTTATGGCAAAAGAATACATCACATATAGCCATTGAGGCTATATGTATGTATTTAACCCATGCCAGATATCTAAAACTCCGGGAGAAAAGCCCGCCGAAATAGGGGGCGGGGCTTATTCTCCTCAGCACACAGCGCCATTTTCCTGCTCAGCTCCGCTGTGAGGAAGGCTCCCAGGACTCTCCCCTGCACTGCACTACAGAAACAGGGTAAAACAGAGAGGGGGGGCATTTTTTGGCGATATTTTGATATATTTAAGCTGCTATAAGGAACAACACTTATATAAGGTTGTTCCCATATATATTATAGCGCTTGGGTGTGTGCTGGCAAACTCTCCCTCTGTCTCCCCAAAGGGCTAGTGGGGTCCTGTCTTCGATAAGAGCATTCCCTGTGTGTCTGCTGTGTGTCGGTACGTGTGTGTCGACATGTATGAGGACGATGTTGGTGTGGAGGCAGAGCAATTGCCGATAATGGTGATGTCACCCCCCAGGGAGTCGACACCGGAATGGATGGCTTTGTTTATGGAATTACGTGATAATGTCAGCACATTACAAAAATCAGTTGACGACATGAGACGGCCGGCAAACCAGTTAGTACCTGCCCAGGCGTCTCAGACACCGTCAGGGGCTGTAAAGCGCCCTTTACCTCAGTCGGTCGACACAGACCCAGACACAGACACTGAATCTAGTGTCGACGGTGATGAAACAAACGTATTTTCAAGTAGGGCCACACGTTATATGATCACGGCAATGAAGGAGGCTTTGCATATCTCTGATACTGCAAGTACCACAAAAAGGGGTATTATGTGGGGGGTGAAAAAAACTACCTGTAGTTTTTCCTGAATCAGAGGAATTAAATGATGTATGTGATGAAGCGTGGGTTAACCCAGATAGAAAAGTGCTAATTTCAAAAAAGTTATTAGCATTATACCCTTTCCCGCCAGAGGTTAGGGCGCGCTGGGAAACACCCCCTAGGGTGGATAAGGCGCTCACACGCTTATCAAAACAAGTGGCGTTACCGTCTCCTGATACGGCCGCCCTCAGGGATCCAGCTGATAGGAGACTGGAAACTACCCTAAAAAGTATATACACACATACTGGTGTTATACTGCGACCAGCCATCGCCTCAGCCTGGATGTGCAGTGCTGGGGTCGTCTGGTTGGATTCCCTGACTGAAAATATTGATACCCTGGATAGGGACAGTATTTTATTGACTATAGAGCAATTAAAGGATGCTTTCCTTTATATGCGAGATGCTCAGAGAGATATTTGCACTCTGGCATCGAGAGTAAATGCGATGTCCATATCTGCCAGAAGGAGTTTATGGACGCGACAGTGGTCAGGTGATGCGGATTCCAAACGACATATGGAAGTATTGCCGTATAAAGGGGAGGAATTATTTGGCGTCGGTCTATCGGATCTGGTGGCCACGGCAACGGCCGGAAAATCCACCTTTTTACCTCAGACCCCCTCCCAACAGAAAAAGACACCGTCTTTTCAGCCGCAGTCCTTTCGGTCCTATAAGAACAAGCGGACAAAAGGACAGTCATATCTGCCTCGGGGCAGAGGAAGGGGTAAGAGAGGGCAGCAAGCAGCCCCTGCCCAGGAACAGAAGCCCTCTCAGGGTTCTGCAAAGCCCTCAGCATGACGCTGGGGCCTTACAAGCGGACTCAGGAGCGGTGGGGGGTCGACTCAAGAATTTCAGCGCACAGTGGGCTTGCTCACAGGTGGACCCCTGGATCCTGCAGGTAGTATCTCAGGGTTACAGGTTGGAATTCGAGAAGTCTCCCCCTCGCAGGTTCCTAAAGTCTGCTTTGCCAACGTCTCCCTCAGACAGGGCGACGGTATTGGAAGCCATTCACAAGCTGTATTCTCAGCAGGTGATAGTCAAGGTACCCCTCCTACAACAGGGAAAGGGGTATTACTCCACGCTATTTGTGGTACCGAAGCCGGACGGCTCGGTAAGACCTATTCTAAATCTGAAATCTTTGAACCTGTACATACAAAAATTCAAGTTCAAGATGGAGTCACTCAGAGCAGTGATAGCGAATCTGGAAGAAGGGGACTTTATGGTGTCCCTGGACATAAAGGATGCTTACCTGCATGTCCCAATTTGCCCTTCACATCAAGGGTACCTCAGGTTCGTGGTGCAAAACTGTCATTATCAGTTTCAGACGCTGCCGTTTGGATTGTCCACGGCACCTCGGGTCTTTACCAAGGTAATGGCCGAAATGATGATTCTTCTGCGAAGAAGAGGCGTATTAATTATCCCTTACTTGGACGATCTCCTGATAAGGGCAAGGTCCAGAGAACAGCTGGAGGACGGAGTAGCACTAACCCGACTAGTGCTGCAACAACACGGGTGGATTCTGAATTTTCCAAAATCTCAGTTGACCCCGACGACACGTCTGCTGTTCCTGGGAATGATTCTGGACACGGTTCAGAAAAAGGTGTTTCTTCCGGAGGAGAAAGCCAGGGAGTTATCCGAACTTGTCAGGAACCTCCTAAAACCAGGGAAAGTGTCTGTGCATCAATGCACAAGAGTCCTGGGAAAGATGGTGGCTTCTTACGAAGCGATTCCATTCGGCAGATTCCACGCACGAACTTTTCAGTGGGATCTGCTGGACAAATGGTCCGGATCACATCTGCAGATGCATCAGCGGATAACCTTATCGCCACGGACAAGGGTGTCTCTCTTCTGTGGTGGTTGCAGAGTGCTCATCTGTTAGAGGGCCGCAGATTCGGCATACAGGACTGGGTCCTGGTGACCACGGATGCCAGTCTGAGAGGCTGGGGAGCGGTCACACAGGGAAGAAACTTCCAGGGAGTATGGTCAAGCCTGGAGATGTCTCTTCACATAAATATACTGGAGCTAAGAGCGATTTACAATGCTCTAAGTCTGGCAAAACCCCTGCTTCAGGGTCAGCCGGTGTTGATCCAGTCGGACAACATCACGGCAGTCGCCCACGTAAACAGACAGGGCGGCACAAGAAGCAGGACAGCAATGGCAGAAGCTGCAAGGATTCTTCGCTGGGCGGAAGATCATGTGATAGCACTGTCAGCAGTATTCATTCCGGGAGTGGACAACTGGGAAGCAGACTTCCTCAGCAGACACGATCTACACCCGGGAGAGTGGGGACTTCATCCAGAAGTCTTCCACATGATTGTGAACCGTTGGGAAAAACCAATGGTGGATATGATGGCGTCCCACCTCAACAAAAAACTGGACAGGTATTGCGCCAGGTCAAGAGACCCTCAGGCAATAGCTGTGGACGCTCTGGTAACACCGTGGGTGTTCCAGTCAGTGTATGTGTTCCCTCCTCTGCCTCTCATACCAAAAGTACTGAGAATTATACGGCAAAAGGGAGTAAGAACGATACTAGTGGCTCCGGATTGGCCAAGAAGAACTTGGTACCCGGAACTTCAAGAGATGCTCACGGAGGATCCGTGGCCTCTACCTCTAAGACGGGACCTGCTTCAGCAGGGACCGTGTCTATTCCAAGACTTACCGCGGCTGCGTTTGACGGCATGGCGGTTGAACGCCGAATTCTAAGGGAAAAAGGCATTCCGGAAGAGGTCATTCCTACACTGGTAAAAGCCAGGAAGGAGGTGACTGCACAACATTATCACCGCATTTGGAGAAAATATGTTGCGTGGTGTGAGGCCAGGAAGGCCCCCACGGAGGAATTTCAACTGGGTCGATTCCTACATTTCCTGCAAACAGGATTGTCTATGGGCCTCAAATTGGGGTCCATTAAGGTTCAAATTTCGGCCCTGTCGATTTTCTTCCAAAAGAATTGGCTTCAGGTCCTGAAGTCCAGACTTTTGTAAAAGGAGTACTACATATACAGCCCCCGGTTGTGCCCCCAGTGGCACCGTGGGATCTTAATGTAGTCTTGGATTTTCTCAAATCCCATTGGTTTGAGCCGCTCAAATCGGTGGAGTTGAAGTATCTTACATGGAAAGTAACCATGCTACTGGCCCTGGCTTCAGCCAGGAGAGTATCAGAATTGGCGGCTTTATCATATAAGAGCCCATATCTGATTTTCCATACGGACAGGGCAGAACTGCGGACGCGTCCTCATTTTCTGCCTAAGGTGGTGTCAGCGTTTCACCTGAACCAGCCTATTGTGGTGCCTGCGGCTACTAACGATTTGGAGGATTCCAAGTTGTTGGACGTGGTCCGGGCATTGAAAATATATATTTCAAGAACGGCGGGAGTCAGAAAGTCTGACTCACTGTTTATATTGTATGCACCCAACAAGATGGGTGCTCCTGCTTCTAAGCATACGATTGCTCGTTGGATTTGTAGCACAATTCAACTTGCACATTCTGTGGCAGGCTTGCCACAACCTAAATCTGTCAAGGCCCATTCCACAAGGAAAGTGGGCTCATCCTGGGCGGCTGCCCGGGGGGTCTCGGCATTACAACTCTGCCGAGCTGCTACTTGGTCAGGGGCAAACACGTTTGCAAAATTCTACAAATTTGATACCCTGGCTGAGGAGGACCTTGAGTTCTCTCATTCGGTGCTGCAGAGTCATCCGCACTCTCCCGCCCGTTTGGGAGCTTTGGTATAATCCCCATGGTCCTGACGGAGTCCCCAGCATCCACTTAGGACGTTAGAGAAAATAAGAATTTACTTACCGATAATTCTATTTCTCGTAGTCCGTAGTGGATGCTGGGCGCCCATCCCAAGTGCGGATTGTCTGCAATACTTGTACATAGTTATTTTTACAAACAAATTCGGGTTGTTATTGTTGTGAGCCGTCTGTTCAGAGGCTCCTACGTTTGTCATACTGTTAACTGGGTTCAGATCACAAGTTATACGGTGTGATTGGTGTGGCTGGTATGAGTCTTACCCGGGATTCAATATCCTTCCTTATTGTGTACGCTCGTCCGGGCACAGTATCCTAACTGAGGCTTGGAGGAGGGTCATAGGGGGAGGAGCCAGTACACACCACCTAATCCTAAAGCTTTATTTTTGTGCCCTGTCTCCTGCGGAGCCGCTATTCCCCATGGTCCTGACGGAGTCCCCAGCATCCACTACGGACTACGTGAAATAGAATTATCGGTAAGTAAATTCTTATTTTTTTTTGCATTTTTAATGAGCTGTTAAAGACAGGAGAATGTTGTAAATACACCCAGGTAAACAGAAATAAAAAGTTTACGATACATATATTAAGTGGTTCGAAGGATTTCGAAGAGTCCAGCTCTCTGCATCCTAGTTGCGTCGAACTGCTGTCCACAGTTAAACATTGTTAATTCGGCTGCTAACTAACGTCGGCAAAGCACTTAGAAATGATATGCTTGGTTCCTTATTCGCTTAAAAACTGTTATTGCAATGTTTAAAATGTTAGAGCAGAGCATTCACTATTTCTCATGCATAAATGCTCTTGGCTCATACTGTGGATTTCATCAGTAAAAGATCACTGCCAGGGGATTGCATTAAATGTACCTAAAGCATTTCTAGCTATTTTTCCGAAGCTAGATGTGTTAACGAGACCAAAATCCTTTGTGTCCTGTTTATACATTGCTAAGTATTACATTTGAAGGTATCCTGATCAGTGTTGCTGGCTGGCATTTCTGTTCTTGTAGTAAATTGGAAGGAAAATGACGCAATTTCCTGCACTTTCTCTCGGAATTTCTCCTTACTTTTATCTTACACATTCATCTGAGAAAGAAAGAACAGTGGGAGGCTCGGTGATTAGAGGAAAGCGGGAGTTATGGCACAGGTCCGCGAGGTGTGGTAATGCTGGCGTTATGATGGCTCAATGTCACCGGGTTATATGTGAAGCTCTAGCTTTCGTTGGGATTTTATGTGAGAGTCTGCGCACCAGGGGAAACTTGCGTAGCGTTTTGCCAACATTGTTATACAGCAACTGTAGTTTGTCTTACGTTTAGCTGAGATCTATTGTTCTAAATCTGGCAGTTCTTATAACAGTGTAATAAGTTTTGGGTTTTTTTGTGTTTTTTTTGAGCTTTGCTACAGACAAGACTGTACATTGATTATTGTTCTTTATTTGTTCTGCTCAGTAGTAAGGGCCTGGTGTGGATTATAGGGTCGACAGTAAATAGGTCAACAGCCATTAGTTTTACCACTATTGGTCAACAGTGACTAGGCTGACACCTGAAATAGGTTAACACGGTCATCAGGTCAACATGGACAAAGGTCGACATGAGTTTTAAAAAATAATAATAATCCTAAAGTGACCAGGAACCCCAATTAGTATACCGTATCCCTTCGCATAGCTCGCCATGCTTTGAGCAAAGTTACTATTCCCAATCGTAGTTCACATAGATTTTAAAGTCTGAAAAAGTTTAAAAACATTTTTTTATGAAAAACTCACGGCGACCTAGTGAATGACGACCTAAGTGCTGTTGACCTAAAGACCGGATACCTATGGGCTTGAGGTAATGGTGATTGCTCCTCCCTGCTCGATTAGCTTCTATCCCATACTTGCCTACCTGACCCTCTCCATGAGGGAGAAAATGCTCTGTTCCTGGACTTTCCTTATAATGTATGATTGCCATCACCTGTGGTGTGCTAGTTAATAAGAAAGGTGTTTCACCACAGGTGATGGCAATCATACATTACCAGGAAAGTCCAGGAACAGAGCATTTTCTCCCTCATGGAGAGGGTCAGGTAGGCAAGTATGTTCTATCCCCATGGTCTCTTTCTCCTGCCCTGACCAAGCTGTTTCCCTATACAATATCTCCCTTACTTCTGCTCTCGACTTTGCTGCTCTGGCGGCCACTACTCACCCACGCAGATCCACACCTCAGCCTTGGCATTCCAAATGCACCAGATACCTGCAAAAGTGTTTATGAACCAGTGAGTGTGATTGGAGGTCATTGCGGTCAAATGCCGACTTGCATTTCAAAATGATGCCTTCAACCTACAGTGCTGTCCTAATCACTACAATACCTGATTCCTCCCAGTTCTCTAACCCCGGTTGTCTCTCTACCACTTTGTATTGTCTACAACTGTATCATCACCTTTCTTAGAAACTTCCTGCTGGACCCATTTCAGTCTGGCTTTCGTCATCTGCACTCTATAGAAACTGAACTGATTAAAGTCACCAATGACCTCATTGCTGCCAAATCAAAGGGTCACTACTCACTGCTCGTTCTGCTCCACCATTCTGCTGATTTTGACACTGTAGACCACCCTCTAATCCTGAAAATCCTTTACTCCCTCTGTCTGTGTAAAACTGCCCACTCATGGCTGTCCTCATATCTCAAATTGTACTTTCTCCATCTCCTTTGATGACTCCACTGTTTCCCGACTCCCTCTGTCAGTAGGTGTCCCCCAAGGTTCGGTTCTTGGACCTCTCCTATTATCCCTCTATACTTTTGAGATGAGCTCATCTGCTCATTTGTCCTGCAGTATCATCTCTGTGTTGGTACCCAAATCTACCTTTCCTCCCCTGACCTTTCCCCCCCTTTCTTCACTCTTATATCCAACTGTCTCTGCTATTTCCTCCTGAAATGTCCCAGCGCTTTCTTAAACTTAGCATTTCTAAGACTGAGCTGATAATCTCAACCCCCATCCTCCCCCGAATATCCTCAGCTCCCACTATTTCCGTATTTATTGACTGTACCACCATCTGCTCTAGCTCGCAAGTACTCCTTGACTCCTCCCTCTCCATGCATACAGTACCTTTTTCAGTCCTGCTGTTTCCAAAGCCAAAATATCTCCAGGATAAGACCCTTTCTCACACTGGAGGCAACTATGCGATGTGTACCCAGCCCGACATTGCTCACTCCAAGGCCCGGCACCGGCTAGTGCATACCGATACTGGCAGCGACATATCGTTAGCGGTGGGCAGTGCTCCATTCAGCAGCATAGCCCTGCTAATGATATCAACAGATTGGCGAACATGTTCAGCCTACCAGAAATTTCATTGGTGCAGTCCTTTACCTCGCCACTCCCGTAAAAGAGGGGCAACTCGACCCCATTTTCCAGAATGGCGGCCGCCCCTGCCCTTCCCGCGAATGGCGGTCAGTCAGGCAGAGGCGTTCGCATTCTGCGCTGAGATCGCAGGAACCATTCTGCACATGCGCAGAACCATCGGGGTAAATGTAGTAAGGATCGCATCACTCTCTTTGTCTTGCTCTTCAAACCATTCCTGTACAATTTTTAGAGTGTGGCACGACTCATTATCCTGCTAAAGAGGCCACTGCCATCAAGGGATACTTTTGCCATGAAGGGGTGTGCTTGGTCTGCAACAATGTTTAGGTAGGTGGTACATATCAAAGTAACATCCACATAAATGCCAGGGCCCAAGGTTTCCCAGCAGAACATTGCCCAGTGCTTCACATTACACTGCCTCTGCCGGCTTGCCTGCTTCCCATAGTGCATCCTCTCTTCCTCCGTTAAATGACGCAGACCTACTGCACTATAAGGGTGGTCTGTAAGTGTGAAAACACCTTTTATAAAAAGGAAATAAGGGAGGAACTATTAATCCAGTGTCTACACACATGATACGGGAGTGGGGGTAACTTTTTAGGATATGTCACCAGTTTGGTGGCCATTTTGGAAGATTGGGGAGGTAGTCGTGACATAACAAACAGATACAGAATTACATAAGAATAACAATGGTGGTCTTCGTTTTAATGTACCTTTATTCCTTCTCGAGTTTTAACTGAGGTTTCTTTTGCAGGTAGTGACATTGACAATGGCACTAACACAAACAGAACTTGCTAAACTCCTTGCCAAACTGAGTAATGGGTGGCCTATTTGGGTGACATTGGTTGATGCTGTATATTTCGTTTCTTTAGTAGCCACCTGCATGAGAACTTTTCCTACCACAGAGGTAGGTAATATGGACTCCAGCTGCTGCAGAACTACACATCCCAGCATGCCCTGTTAGTCTTGCTGTTAGGGCAGGCTAAAACTATGGCAGGACCCCTGTCCTTCCACATATCGTAGGCAGTCATTTTTTCAAATCAGCAGGTGCCATGCCTGCTCCAGGTATGCGTCATTAGATCGACCACACTTAGGTCGACAGTCATTAAGTCGACCACTATTGGTCGACATGGTGACTAGGTCAGCATGGTCATTGGGTTGACATAAACATGGTCGACATGGAAAAAGGTCGACATGTTTTATTAATTTTTCGGGGTGTCGTTTTCTTTGTAAAGTGACGGGGAACCCCAATTAGTGCACCGTGCTTCGGGCAAGGTTACTATTCCCAATCCTAGACCACGTGGATCGTAAAGTATGAAAAAGTTACAAAAATGTGAAAAACTCATGTCAACCTATTTCATGTCGACTTAATGACCGTGTTGACCAAATGCATGTCGACCAATAGTGGTCGACCTAATGACCGTATCCCCCAGCAGTCACTAATTAGGAGCTAGCTGTATACATGCATACACAGCTGATTAGTAGATCGCAGGACAAGGTCCCAATCACAGAAGTCTCCCAAGAGGTAAAAGTGATGACCTTGACATCTGATTCACCATCCTTGTCCATTTCTCTACTTAATCATTGCAGTTTCATCAGAAGAAAACAGGACACAAAAACCTTGGGACATACCAGGTTATCACAATGAATGCAGACATAACGACAGAGCGTAGGTTGGGTACTACTGACAATACCAGAATAGGTATATGAATTCTCATCCTCAATGTTTATAATTAAAGGCTCATCCCACCTTCAGAAAACTGTTTTCTTCCTTTCCTTTGGTTACAAGTGTATCCAGTGCGTAGACCTACAATAATACATTGTATTACAGGATATTGGAAATAAGTGACCGTGCATAGTTTGCTTATACCCACTCGTACTACTCCCATGAGACCAGGACATTTATAATATATTAAAATAATGTTATCCCAATTATCCCCCTTCCGTTGGTTACCTGCAAATATGATCTTGCCATGTGCTTTTTATTTATTTCTCTCCATGACGGCGTACTTCCACCCCACTGTGTGCTATGCCTGTAATGTGTACCTCCAATGATTGCACACCCTGCCAGCAGCACCCCAGATCGTTGCCTCGGATGGTTCCTCTGTGAGCAGGATGTACTTCACATGGATCTTTCTGTACAGGGTATATCATACTACTACACAGGTGTCAGTTTTCCCATATATCCATAGGGCCCGTGTATGGCTCGCCTACCACAGTGTAACCTTCGTAGGGTGTCCAACATTGCTGTCCCATCTGGTATGCTTGTGTATAGGATGAAAAATACATGGACCTGATTGTTTTGTTGGGACCCTACTCTGAGTGTTAGGATGCTGCAATCACCCCATTTTGTGTCATCTCTTCTAGGGGTAGCATATTCCACCCAGGGCAATCCTACGCAGTGCGCCTAAGATGGCTGCCTCACCTGGTACCTGTGAGGGTGGAATACATAACCCGTGGAAGTAATTACCCAAAATGCCTACACCAATCCTGCATTAGGTTTACTGTATGCGTTCTCGTTTTAAATTTTTATGTCTGTGTGGCTTGCGTTTGCTGTATTAATCTTCTATATTATGTGCATGGTTTTTGATGTCTGTAGAGGTGAGGCAGTTGCACGTCAGGAGACCGCCGGTTACAATACCGACACCCCCTTACAGTCCCGACAGTCGGCATGCTGACTAACAGGGACTATTCCCACTCGTGGGTGTCCATGACACCCATAGAGTGGGAATATAACCAAGCCCACAAGGGGCTTCATTCCACTCGCCCCCACCAGCCGCCGGGATTCTGCCGTTGGTATGGTGACTGGCTGCCAGTCACGCATACCCAACCCTGTTGAGTGCCTTGAGTCCTGTTGGAGAAAGAGCGCTATATAAATAAAATTACTATTGTTATTATATTAAGACTCTAAATAGAATAAAATAAACCATATTTTCATATCTTGCCTGTCTGTAGACACCCTTAGTGAAAAGAAAAGGAGATTTATGGTAAGAACTTACCTTTGTTAAATCTTTCTGCGCGGTACATTGGATTCCACAGGGAATTACATCGGGGTGTAGAGTTGGATCTTGATCCGAGGCACCAACAGGTTAAAGGCTTTGACGGTTCCCAGGATGCATAGCGCCACCTCCTCTATAACCCCGTCTCCAGGCACTGGAGCTCAGTTTTGTTAACCAGTCCAATGCAGTAGCAGGTAAAAAACGACAACAGTTAGTAACCACATACACTACATTCTCACGACAGGCGAAGGTACCAGCGGCTAACGCTATACAAACCCAAAGACGCTAAGTGTGTCAGGGTTTGCGCCCTGTGGAATCCAGTGTACTTCGCAGAAAGAGATTTAACAAAGGCAAGTTCTTACCATAAATCTCCTTTTCTGCAGCGGGGTAGCCGCCTTGCACAATTGTTCAAGGGTCGCACCACGGTGGGCCGCCCAAGCAGCTCCAACAGACTGAGGAGCATGGGCTTTGATGGTAGCAGGAGCTGGAAGTCCAGCATGTACATAAGCATGTGCAATCACCATTCTAATCCATCTGGCCAAGGTCTGCTTATTAGCAGGCCAGCCACATTTGTGAAAACCAAAAAGAACAAATAGAGAATCAGATCTCCTAAGCGAAGCAGTTCTCGTAACATAAATACGGGGAGCCCGTACCACATTCAAAGACTGCTCTTTGGCGAATAAACCTGGAGAGGTAAAGGCCGGAACCACAATCTCTTGGTTAAGGTGGAAAGACGACACCACCTTAGGCAGATAACCTGGGCGAATTCTAAGAACCGCCCGGTCACAGTGAAATATCAGAAAAGGTGACCGACAGGACAAGGCACCCAAGTCTGATATCAGTCTAGCAGAGGCGATAGCCAGCAAAAACAGGACATTAAGAGTAAGCCAGTTTAAGGTAGTGATGAGCGAGGTTCGGTTTTACTCGGTTTTACTCAGTTTTACTCGGTTCTCAAAACGGCATCTTATTGGCTATCCAAAACACGTGACATCCGTGAGCCAATAAGATGCCGTTTTGAGAACCGAGTAAAACCGAGTAAAACCGAATCCGCTCATCACTAGTTTAAGGTCCACAGAGTCAAGAGGTTCGAATGGAGACTCTTGTAGGGCATCCAGGACAACCGACAAATCCCAAGGAGCCACAGGAGGAACAATGGGAGGTTGAATCCGTAAAACACCCTGAGTGAATGTATGAACATCAGGCAGAGTCGCAATTTTTCACTGAAACCATATTGACAAGGCAGAAATATGAACCTTGAGGGAGGCCAGACGAAGGCCTAAGTCCAGGCCCTGTTGCAGGAAAGCCAAAAGATTGGCAGTACTTAACTTGAGTGCATCATAATTCTTAGCAGCACACAATGTGAATTAAGAATTCCAGACCTTATAATAAATCGGAGCAGAAGCCGGTTTACGGGCCTTCAACATAGTTTGAATGACCGCCTCAGAAAACCCTTTGACCCTCAGTACTGAAGCTTCAAGAGCCACGTCGTCAAAGCCAGCCGGGCTAAATCTTGGTAGATACAAGGGCCCTGAACGAGGAGGTCTGGGTGCTGCGGAAGTAGAAGAGGATGCTCTATTGAGAGACCCTGTAGGTATGAGAATCAATGCCGTCTGGGCCACGCTGGAGCGATTAGAAGTAGTATTCCTCCTTCTTGCTTGAACTTCTGTATTACCCTGGGCAGAAGTGACACCGGAGGGAACACTTGTGGCAGCCGAAAGTAGGAAGCATCGTATCTTGCCTGAAGTTTCAGGACCTTTTCCGGAGACAAACACAACCGCTGGTTATGGGTGTCCAACAGTGCTCCCAGGTGCACCATGCTCTGGGCCAGGGACCAGGGAAGATTTCTTCCAGTTGATGAGCCACCCGTGGGCTTGCAGGAATTGGACAGTCAGTTCCAGATGATGAAGGAGAACCTCTGGAGAGTTCGCCAGGATCAACAAGTCGTCCAGATCCGGCAGGATCCTGATACCCTGACGGCGGAGTAGAGCCGTCATGACCGCCATGACCTTGGTGAAAATTCTTGGAGCCCTGGTCAGACCAAAAGGTAAGGCCTGGAATTGAAAATGGAGGTTGCCAATAGCAAACCGCAGGTATTGCTGATGCGACACTGCAATAGGTATATGTAGGTAAGCATCCTGTATGTCCAGGGATACCATAAAATCCTTGGGCTCCATAGCCAGAACAATAGAGCAAAGAGTTTCCATACGAAATTTGGAAACTTTCACAAATTTGTTCAATGACTTGAGGTTGAGAATGGGCCGGGAAGACCCATTCGGTTTCGAAACTAGGAACCGCGTTGAACAGTACCCCCTGCCTCTCTGAGTCAGAGGCACCGGTACTATCCCTCCAGTGTCCAGGAGGGATTGTTCCACCAAGTGAAGAGTTTTTGCTTTTACCGGATCCGAAGGGATGTCTGTCGAGCAAAACTGGCGAGGAGGACGTTTCTTGAAAGAAATGGTGTATCCGTGAGTGACAAGTAGAAGTCTGCCTCCCACCCTGGGGTCCCCCAGGGGGAGGCCCACCCTGTCATGCAGCAGGCTTGTCTGTTTTGGAAGCAGGCTGACGGGCAGCCCAGGCACGTTTAGATTTGGGCTTAGTGGTTTTGGAAGTGCAAGCCTTTTCCAGGGTATGCCTGACCCTTTGCTTTACCTGGAGGTCGAAAGGAAGTACTCTTAGTATGGGAGCCGAAGGTGTAGTACTAGGCTGACATGTAGTCTTAGTGGATGCTAAGTCAACAACAACCTTGTTGAGATCTATCCCCAAAAAGAGGCTGTAATAATATGAGACACACTGTGTAGCATTATCAGGAAAATCAGAAGGTAGCTCCGCTTCAACTTCCTGAACCCAGGCCTCAATAGCTTTTGCGGCCCAAGAAGCCGCTATAGTGGGCCTATGCACAGCTCCTGCAAGAGTGTAAATAGATTTCAAGCAACCCTCCACACGCTTATCCGTTGGTTCCTTCAACGAGGTGACTGTAGTGACAGGCAGAGCAGAAGACACCACCAGACATGCGACTTGCGAATCCACCGGCGGTGGTGTTTTTCAATTTTTACTTAACTCTGCAGCGAGGGGATAATGAGCTAGCATCTTTTTAGACAGGAAGAATTTCTTTCCTGGATATTCCCAGGATTCCTGACGTATATCAACTAAGTGGTCAGAATGAGGTAAAACTAATTTAGTAACCTTCTTACGCTTGAATTTATCTGGTTTCTTAGAGGTAGCGGGAAGTTCTTAGTCATCATCAATCTGAAGAATCAACGATAGCCTCTAATAGGTCAGGAACATCCACTTTTGTCATAGATTCCCCATCAGAAGCATCTGCATCAGTGTCTGAGGGGTCAGTATATGCGCCATCTTCATCGGATGAAATATCCAAAACGTGTGGATTGTGAGGAAGTAGTGGCCTGCACAGATGCCCCTTGGTCCTAGGCTGGTGAGGGTTAGAATTTTGTTTAGCCAGAGACTGATTTAATTACTGTAACTGCGAGGACAGAGTATCTGCCCATGGTGGATTAACTGCAGGGACAATATGTGGCTGTAATGGCACAGGAGGTCCCACAGGGGGCGCAAGTCTAGTCACTAGCGTAGTCCGTAAATTAGAGAGAGCAGCCCAAGGTGGGTCTTGATGTGCCCCCGTTGTTGCAGACTGACTGGGGGGTATAGAACCCCCAGCACCTCAACCCTCTGCTGCAATGTTTTCC
The DNA here is from genome assembly GCF_028390025.1 of Pseudophryne corroboree. Lineage (NCBI taxonomy): Eukaryota > Metazoa > Chordata > Amphibia > Anura > Myobatrachidae > Pseudophryne > Pseudophryne corroboree. The sequence goes on along the minus strand of NC_086444.1, from coordinate 1,129,213,434 downwards.
TCTGAAAGATCCGTGGCGTCAGCACTGCATGGTGCAGGGTCAGCCATGGATTTACCACCCTTTTTAGCTGACATTATATGAAAGCGTAACCTTAGGTCGTAACAGTACAATATAAGCAGACAAAGTACCTGACAACTCCCCTGTATAGTGTGACTGCAGAGCAGATCACAAACAGAATTTAAGAGGTATATGGTGACTGAAACAGAGAAAAATACTAAAATAGTATATCCTCTGAAACACTATATTATATGAGAACCCTGATGCACTTAGCCCCCTTCAGGGTACAGAATATAGGGATAGCAATATGTGTGAGATACCAGGAGTATAGACCACACAGCAGCTATAGGCACACACAGTCACATGTACAATGCATAAATTATTACAAACAACAATAAAATTGCACTGGACTAGCAATACTAAGTAACTGTACTACTAAATAAAGCTATGTATGAATATAGATATAACAATGCACAGTAAAGACTGGATGTGTATCACAGGATACTTGTACTAAATATCCCTATAGAAATGCACTTGTTCTTAACTAACGCTGTCTAAATGACATGTAGAATACTTAAGTGTCCTGTAAATGCACAGCGCTGATGATGCAGGCGGCTTTACAGAAGAGACAGCGCCCAGCAGTCCCAGAGTCGGCGCATCTGTGTGTAATGGCGTCCAAACGCTGACAGGGAGTGAGGAAGAGATAGAGATGCAGCTACAGGGTGGGAACATTTGCAGTAAATGGTGCTGGGGTAGGGGCTACAGGTCAGAGACTTATGTCCTTGCTGGACTTCACCACCGGGTACTGCAAGCCTATGTAAAATGGATTATACCTTAATCCGACCTGTGCCCTTGCCCTGGTGGTCTAGTGGGGTACCTGTACAGCCACAGTGTCCATGCTAGCGCGCACGGTCCGCCTCCCATAGACCGAGCCGGATCGCGATTTCAGCGGGTCCTGCATGGGGGACCCTCTTACCTCCTCCCTAGATGTGTGGCCACGCGATCCAGGAGAGCGGCGGCGAGTGTGTGTGCCCTTGAAGTGACCGGAGCCCTCTGCTGTAAGTACCCAGGGGAGGTGAGGGAGCCGCAGCACGATATGTCAGTATGACCTATAGCACTCCTGAGTGCCTGTGCTGGGGCCCTTGAAGTCTTCTTTCTTCAATAAAAGCTCTTTTCAGGGCTGCCTAGTGCAGCCCTCCCTGTTAGCTGCCAACTTACAAACTGAGCTCCAGTGCCTGGAGGCGGGGATACAGAGGAGGTGGCGCTGTGCATCCTGGGAACAGTCAAAGCCTTTGGCCTGTTGGTGCCTCGTATCAAGATCCAACTCTACACCCCAAAGTAATTCCCTGTGGAATCACAGTGTACCCTGCTGCAGAAAAAGGGCATTACTCCTCTATGTTCGAAAAACGTATTTAAAGGCATGTAGAAATCAATTGTCATATCCTGACATGCACTGTCAATGTTAATAAAAGGTGGGGAGAATATATATATACTTTTTTTTTTTTTAAAGGTTTAAGAGGGTTACTGCTCTAACTGACCTGTGACCCCAAAGGCTACACTCAATTAGTGCAGTAACCTGGGCGCTGCAGGACCCGTTGTCCCTTTCACTGATGTGATACAATGGGCTCTCACCACTGAGACAAAGCCAGCAGATTTTTTTTAACCTCCGTTTGGAAATTGCTTTAACCGTTTTTAGGATGTAAAACCATTATCTACAGAAGCAGCATGTTCACAGGATTATTTACATGTGTTTAAAGAGCAAATTTTGTTAACTTTTTTTTCTTTGTAATGTGTTTGTCCTGAAGCAACCATGGGAAGTCCTCCCTCCACCCCTCCCCCCCCCCCCCCCTCCCCCCCCCCCTGACACCAACACCATCAAGTCTGAGTGTCAAGAGATGGAAAAATGCTTTTGTGGCCCAGCGACATAACTGCTGGTCCGGACCTCTCTAAAGCATTGCCTCCGATCCAACCTGCTTGCCAAAATAGAAGAGACTACACCTGGAGTCAAAGCAATGGCATGGGGAAGAGAGAAGAGGACTGTAACACTCTCCTCTAGTCTTCAAACCTTCAAGCGTTCCCTGGAAACTCAGCTATTCAGGCAAGCTTATCAAATTCCAGTACCGCCCACATAGGTCATAAGTTTTCCTATCCAATTATATCCCCACTGTGCAGTCCACACACATCCTCCACATATTTTCTCTTTCTTCGCTTTCCCTTCCTCCAGACCCTGGTTCATCATTGCTGTGATGTGGTACCATGCAGCCCACATTGAACCTTTGCAATCTAGTGGACAACTATGCAGTAGATAGCACCTATCCTTGTGTATCAATGCTTATTTCCCTATAGATTGTAAGCTTGTGAGCAGGGCCCTCCTACCTCTGATTGTTTGCTATTACCCAGTTTTGTTTTATCAGTGTCCAATTGTAAAGCGCAACGGAACTTGCTGCGCTTCTAAGAAACTGTTAATAAATAAATAATAAGTAAGAGCCACTATAGTACCATCTGGAGACAGAATAATCAACAGGATTACCTTCCAGTGTGGTAAGTAACGTGAGGGGCTCTGAGCTGATATTTAAGGACATGAGTAGGGGGCATACACTCTGATCTGGTATAAGAGTGTGAGGAGACTCTATGGAGTGAGGTATATAAAGGGGTATGAGGCATATAGAGGGGTAGAAAATTACCAACTGGGGCATAACTATATGGTATATTACCAACTGAGGGCATTACTGCATGGTATATTACCTTCTGAGGGCATTACTGTATGGTATATTACCAACTGAGTGCATTACTGTATGTTATATTACCAACTGAGGGCATTACTGTATGGTATATTACCTTATGAGGGCATTACTGTATGTTATATTACCAAGTGAGGGCATTACTGTATGTTCGATTACTAACTGAGGGCACTACTATGAGGCATATCAGTTGGCACTACTGTGTGGGATATTATGCATCGCAATAAGCAAAATTGAAATCATTCAGAATGTTTATTTCAAGATATTTCTATTAGTTTTAGTGTTTTGTTTTTTTTAACGCTTATAAATAAGCTTTACTCGGCAAAGAACTTTTGCCCAACTGCTGGGAGGGAGGCTAACCGTGAGAAGATATTTTGTGGCCTTCCGATCAAAGTCGTTTTCTTATTACGGCACTCCAAGGAAAGGTTTGGATGACCCTGCCCTGAAGGATACGCAAGTGTCCAATACAAAGCTGTCTGCAACCCCATTAATATAGAGGAAAAAGTGATTTAGCATCTGATATCTGTATATTACATAAATGATGGATTACTTTGTGTTTCCCTGTGGCAACTTCTGAGCATCTCGTATGTGATGACCCAGTTTACGCTGGGCAATCAAAGCAGAGATTAGGCTCCCACCCTGTACACACAACCTTTCCCCTGCATCCCTCCCACATTAGTTCTTGGAGAAATCATATCATTCACTCTCCAGTGTAATGCAACATAAGTGATAGCAATCAGTTGGTATGTACTTAATTAGTTGCGGTATGTATTAGATACTGTATGTTGTTCTCCTATTTCAGACACAAATTAAGGAGGAATTATGCCTCCCCCATGGATTTCTAAATTATGACTTTCTCTGCAAGCTGTATCTGATGTCTTTGAGTTTGGGTGTATTTATGGGTGAAGAGGATGTTCCTTACAGCTATTTAACAGATAAATGTTTCTTGTTTTGTTGGAGTACTTTCTCTGAAACGGTTTTGTAAAAGCTCAGTATTGTCCTCCGCTTTAATTGCTAGTAGATGTGTTTCAGAAATTGTTTAGTCGACTTTCCTGTCGGCATCACAATAGTGGAATAGCCTCCCATCAGAGGTGGTAGAGGCTAAGACAGTAGAGCAATTTAAACATGCATGGGATAGACATAAGGATATCCTTACAAAGAAATAAGGATCAAATAAGGTTAGAGATAAAAAATAATGTAAAAAAAAAAAAAAAAAAAAAGGGGCAGACTAGATGGGCCAAGTGGTTCTTATCTGCCGACAAATTCTATGTTTCTATAGGGACTATACTGTTTTTTTTCTCTGACGTCCTAAGTGGATGCTGGGACTCCGTAAGGACCATGGGGAATAGCTGCTCCGCAGGAGACTGGGCACAACTAAAAGAAAGCTTTAGACTAACTGGTGTGCACTGGCTCCTCCCACTATGACCCTCCTCCAGACTTCAGTTAGAATCTTGTGCCCGGCTGAGCTGGATGCACACTAGGGGCTCTCCTGAGCTCCTAGAAAGAAAGTATATTTTAGGTTTTTTATTTTACAGTGAGAACTGCTGGCAACAGACTCACTGCAGCGAGGGACTAAGGGGAGAAGAAGCGAACTTACCTGACTGGAGATAGTTTGGGCTTCTTAGGCTACTGGACACCATTAGCTCCAGAGGGATCGAACACAGGACCCGACCTCGATCGTTCGGTCCCGGAGCCGCGCCGCCGTCCCCCTTACAGAGCCAGAAGCAAGAAGTGGTCCGGAAAATCGGCGGCAGAAGACCTCGGTCTTCAACAAGGTAGCGCACAGTTGTGCTGTGCGCCATTGCTCCTCATGCACACCTCACACTCCGGTCACTGATGGGTGCAGGGCGCTGGGGGGTGGCGGCTGCGCCCTGAGCAGCAATATAAACACCTTGGCTGGCAAATCATCACAATATATAGTCCCAGGGCTATATATGTGATAAATTGCCCCTGCCAGAATTCCTGAACAAAGCGGGAGAAAAGTCAGCCGAAAAAGGGGCGGGGCTAACTCCCTCAGCACACTGGCGCCATTTTTCCCTCACAGCTCCGCTGGAAGGATCGCTCCCTGGCTCTCCCCTGCAGTATCAAGCTACACAGGGTAAAAAAGAGAGGGGGGGCACTAAATTTAGGCGCAGTATAACTTATATAGCAGCTATAAGGGGAAATAATTGTTAATCCCTGTATTATTATAGCGCTCTGGTGTGTGCTGGCATACTCTCTCTCTCTGTCTCCCCAAAGGGCTTTGTGGGGTCCTGTCCTCAGTCAGAGCATTCCCTGTGTGTGTGCGGTGTGTCGGTACGGCTGTGTCGACATGTTTGATGAGGCTTACGTGGAGGCGGAGCAGATGCCGATAAATGTGATGTCACCCCCTGCGGGGTCGACACCTGAGTGGATGGTTATGTGGAAGGAATTACGCGACAGTGTCGACTCCTTACATAAAAGGTTTGACGACATACCAAATATGGGACAGCCGGCTTCTCAGCCTGTGCCTGCCCAGGCGTCTCAAAAGCCATCAGGTGCTCTAAAACGCCCGCTACCTCAGATGGCAGACACAGATGTCGACACGGATACTGACTCCAGTGTCGACGACGATGAGACTAATGTAACTTCCAATAGGGCCACACGTTACATGATTGAGGCAATGAAAAATGTGTTGCATATTTCTGATGTTACCCCAGGTACCACAAAAAAGGGTATTATGTTTGGAGAGAAAAAACTACCAGTAGTTTTTCCTCCATCTGAGGAATTAAATGAAGTGTGTGAAGAAGCGTGGGCTTCCCCCGATAAGAAACTGGTAATTTCTAAAAGGTTACTAATGACGTACCCTTTCCCGCCAGAGAATAGGTCACATTGGGAAGCATCCCCTAGGGTGGATAAAGCGCTCACACGCTTGTCAAAGAAGGTGGCACTACCGTCTCCGGATACGGCCGCCCTAAAGGAACCTGCTGATAGAAAGCAGGAGGCTATCCTGAAGTCTGTATATACACACACAGGTATTATACTGAGACCAGCTATTGCTTCAGCATGGATGTGCAGTGCTGCAGCTGCGTGGTCAGATTCCCTGTCGGAAAATATTGATACCCTAGACAGGGACACTATATTGCTAACCGTAGAGCATATTAAAGACGCAGTCTTATACATGAGAGATGCACAGAGGGATATTTGCCGGCTGGCATCTAAAATAAGTGCAATGTCCATTTCTGCCAGGAGAGGGTTATGGACTCTGCAGTGGACAGGTGATGCAGATTCTAAAAGGCACATGGAAGTTTTGCCTTATAAAGGTAAGGAGTTGTTCGGGGATGGTCTCTCGGACCTCGTTTCCACAGCAACAGCTGGGAAGTCTACATTTTTACCCCATGTTCCCTCACAGCCAAAGAAAGCACCGTATTATCAGGTACAGTCCTTTCGGCCCCATAAGGGCAAGCGGGTTAAAGGCGCGTCCTTTCTGCCCAGAGGCAGAGGTAGAGGGAAAAAGCTGCAGCATACAGCCAGTTCCCAGGAGCAAAAGTCCTCCCCCGCTTCCTCCAAGTACACTGCATGACGCTGGGGCTCCACAGGCGGAGCCAGGTACGGTGGGGGCCTGTCTCAAACACTTCAGCAATCAGTGGGCTCGCTCACGGGTGGATCCCTGGATCTTTCAAGTAGTATCTCAGGGGTACAAGCTGGAATTCGAGACGTCTCCCCCCCGCCGTTTCCTCAAATCTGCCTTGCCGACAACTCCCTCAGGCAGGGAGGCTGTGCTAGAGGCAATTCACAAGCTGTATTCCCAGCAGGTGATAGTCAAAGTGCACCTACTTCAACAAGGACGGGGTTACTATTCCACAATGTTTGTGGTACCGAAACCGGACGGTTCGGTGAGACCCATTTTAAATTTGAAATCCTTGAACACATATATAACAAAATTCAAGTTCAAGATGGAATCGCTCAGGGCGGTTATTGCAAGCCTGGACGAGGGGGATTACATGGTATCACTGGACATCAAGGATGCTTACATGTCCCCATTTACCATCCTCACCAGGAGTACCTCAGATTTGTGGTACAGGATTGTCATTACCAATTCCAGACGTTGCCGTTTGGTCTATCCACGGCTCCGAGGGTATTTACCAAGGTAATGGCCGAAATGATGATACTCCTTCGAAAGAAGGGAGTTTTAATTATCCCGTACTTAAACGATCTCCTGATAAAGGCGAGGTCCAGGGAGCAGTTGTTGGTCGGGGTAGCACTATCTCGGGAGGTGCTACAACAGCACGGCTGGATTCTAAATATTCCAAAGTCACAGTTGGTCCCTACGACACGTCTACTGTTCCTGGGGATGGTTCTGGACACAGAACAGAAAAAAGTGTTTCTCCCGGAGTAGAAGGCCAAGGAGCTGTCATCTCTAGCCAGAGGCCTCCTAAAACCAAAACAGGTGTCGGTGCATCACTGCACGCGGATCCTGGGAAAGATGGTAGCTTCCTACGAAGCAATTCCATTCGGCAGGTTCCATGCAAGAACCTTTCAGTGGGACCTGTTGGACAAGTGGTCCGGATCGCATCTTCAGATGCATCGCCTGATAACCCTGTCTCCAAGGACCAGGGTGTCTCTGCTGTGGTGGCTGCAAAGTGCTCATCTTCAAGAGGGCCGCAGATTCGGCATACAGGACTGGGTCCTGGTGACCACGGATGCCAGCCTTCGAGGCTGGGGGGCAGTCACACAGGGAAGAAACTTCCAAGGGCTATGGTCGAGTCAGGAGACTTCCCTACACATAAATATTCTGGAACTGAGGGCCATTTTCAATGCCCTCAGTCAGGCAAAACCCCTGCTTCAAAACCAGCCGGTACTGATCCAGTCAGACAACATCACGGCAGTCGCCCATGTAAACCGACAGGGCGGCACAAGAAGCAGGACGGCGATGGCAGAAGCCACAAGGATTCTCCGATGGGCGGAAAATCACGTGTTAGCACTGTCAGCAGTGTTCATTCCGGGAGTGGACAACTGGGAAGCAGACTTCCTCAGCAGGCACGACCTCCACCCGGGAGAGTGGGGACTTCATTCGGAAGTCTTCCAACTGATTGTAAACCGTTGGGAAAGGCCACAGGTGGACATGATGGCGTCCCGCCTAAACAAAAAGCTAGAAAGATATTGTGCCAGGTCAAGAGACCCTCAAGTGATAGCTGTGGACGCTCTAGTGACACCGTGGGTGTACCGGTCGGTTTATGTGTTCCCTCCTCTTCCTCTCATACCAAAGGTACTGAGGATAATAAGGAGAAGAGGAGTAAGAACTATACTCATTGTTCCGGATTGGCCAAGAAGAGCTTGGTACCTGGAACTTCAAGAAATGATCTCAGAGGACCCATGGCCTCTGCTGCTCAGACAGGACCTGCTGCAGCAGGGGCCCTGTCTGTTCCAAGACTTACCGCGACTGCGTTTGACGGCATGGCGGTTGAACGCCGGATCCTGAAGGAAAAGGGCATTCTGGAGGAAGTCATTCCTACGCTGATTAAAGCTAGGAAAGAAGTGACCGCGAACCATTATCACCGCATTTGGCGAAAAATATGTTGCGTGGTGTGAGGCCAGGAAGGCCCCAACGGAAGAATTTCAGCTGGGCCGTTTCCTGCACTTCCTACAGTCAGGGGTGACTATGGGCCTAAAATTCGGTTCCATTAAAGTCCAGATTTCGGCTTTATTGATTTTCTTTCAAAGAGAACTGGCTTCACTGCCTGAAGTTCAGACTTTTGTTAAGGGAGTGCTGCATATTCAGCCCCCTTTTGTGCCTCCAATGGCACCTTGGGATCTCAACGTGGTGTTGGATTTCCTAAAGTCTCATTGGTTTGAGCCACTTAAAACCGTGGAATTTAAATATCTCACGTGGAAAGTGGTCATGTTGTTGGCCTTGGCTTCGGCCAGGCGTGTATCAGAATTGGCGGCTTTGTCATGTAAAAGCCCTTATCTGATTTTTCATATGGATAGGGCAGAATTGAGGACTTGTCCCCAGTTTCTCCCTAAGGTGGTATCAGCTTTTCATTTGAACCAACCTATTGTGGTGCCTGCGTCTACTAAAGACTTGGAGGCTTCCAAGTTGTTGGACGTAGTCAGGGCCCTGAAAATTTATGTTTCCAGGACAGCTGGCGTCAGAAAGACTGACTCGCTATTTATCCTGCATGCGCCCAACAAGTTGGGTGCACCTGCTTCAAAGCAGACTATTGCTCGCTGGATCTGTAGTACGATTCAGCTTGCACATTCTGCGGCTGGACTGCCGCATCCTAAATCGGTGAAAGCCCATTCCACGAGGAAGGTGGGCTCTTCTTGGGCGGCTGCCCGAGGGGTCTCGGCTTTACAACTTTGCCGAGCAGCTACTTGGTCGGGGTCAAACACATTTGCTAAATTCTACAAGTTTGACACCCTGGCTGAGGAGGACCTAGAGTTTGCCCATTCGGTGCTGCAGAGTCATCCGCACTCTCCCGCCCGTTTGGGAGCTTTGGTATAATCCCCATGGTCCTTACGGAGTCCCAGCATCCACTTAGGACGTCAGAGAAAATAAGAATTTACTCACCGGTAATTCTATTTCTCGTAGTACGTAGTGGATGCTTGGCGCCCATCCCAAGTGCGGATTGTCTGCAATACTTGTATATAGTTATTGTTTAACTAAAGGGTTATTGTTGAGCCATCTGTTGAGAGGCTCAGTTGTTATCATACTGTTAACTGGGTATTGTATCACGAGTTATACGGTGTGATTGGTGTGGCTGGTATGAGTCTTACCCGGGATTCAAAACCCTTCCTTATTGTGTCAGCTCTTCCGGGCACAGTATCCTAACTGAAGTCTGGAGGAGGGTCATAGTGGGAGGAGCCAGTGCACACCAGTTAGTCTAAAGCTTTCTTTTTGTTGTGCCCAGTCTCCTGCGGAGCCGCTATTCCCCATGGTCCTTACGGAGTCCCAGCATCCACTTCGGACTACGAGAAATAGAATTACCGGTGAGTAAATTCTTATTTTGTGTTGCAAGGTTGTTGTTTTTTTTTGATGTTTTAATAATCATTTGAATGTGTAGCTTTGGCCAAGTCATTAAGTTTGTTGCTAAAGCAGGAAATCTATGGTAGTGATTTATTAACATTGGTTGCTATGATATCATCATATATTTGCATTTATTGACAAGCACACACTTATCTAATGGATGGCATTACTGCATTACAGGGATATGTTTTGTTCATTTTATTCCAATTTTGATTGTTCGCTCCACTGATGCAGGGAGTGATTGCATTGCATAAACTTTCCCTGTACTGTCCAAAGTTGGTAGCATATAAAGGGTTTTAATGGTGGTCTCTGATTTCTTCTTCGGGATTCATAGGGCTCCACAGGGAGAACATCGGGGTTGCAGGTGGTGGATGAGAGTCCGGGCACCAAACCGTTAAGCTTTCTGGCTTCCCAGAATGCTTGGCTCCTCTTCCCTATAATCCCGCCTCCATGCTCAGGCAGGTCAGTGTTTTGTTGGTTTTGGCTGGAAGCTGGGATGCACCTTTACAGGGGGCTACTATCGCAGCCCTAGGCTTTCAATGTTAAAAGTTGTTTGTTTGTTTTTTTTCTCTGAGCTTATCAGTGCAGTAAGTCTGCAGACTTCAGCACTACAGCTCCATCACCCCTCGCTGGTGCCGAAACTACCACACGACTAATGCCAAGATGGGCCTTGCGGCAGGGGCCGCACACCACATACCACATATAGAACCGCTCTCTGTGGGGACCATAAAACTGCGTGGCTGGCATATGGGGGCAGGTAAGAGGGTCCCATCTTAAAGGACCTGTATTTAAATTGTGGTCCACCGGGTGTCCTGGGAGACGGACCGTGCTGTTGGCGTGGACATTGGCTCTGGTCAGGGATTCCACTAGACCACCAGGGCATATAAGCACAGGTTTTAGTGTATACACTAAATTTATAAAGGCCTTCAGTACCTGGGCTGGAAGACCTGCAAGGGGAGGCGGCACTTAACCTGTAGCCCCTCCCCAAGCTTTGGGTGTTGGTCTACTGCACATTTCCCACCCTAAGGGCTGTAACACATGCTCCGGTTTTTCACGGATGGCAAAAAGCCGGACAAACTTTGTCCGGCTTTTTGCCATCCGGGAGGGTCTTTCACACCTAACGGCTTTGAGCCGCATATTTTATCCCAGAATTGATGGTGGGGACACACAAATAAAAAAACGCTGGGTCCCTCAGGACGCGCTGTGACCTGCAATGAGTTCGGTATCCATAACAACGGAGGGAGGAACTTGGAAGAGGCGGAGACCATGAAAAGTATGATCTCCCGCCCTCCCCTCATCCTCTGCTCCGCATGCTCCCCCCTAACCCCCCCCCCCCCCCACCCCCCTGATTAAGTGCTGCAGGTGCCCTCCCTCCGCAAGTAGCGTGACTAAACCACTGGCAGCCCACTGGACCACCGCTCTGTTGAGTCCGCTGCTGTACCTGAGGTGGGGGCAGTTTGGTCCCTGTGCCCCCGGCTTGATGCTGCACTCCCCGCTGATTCCCCTCTTCTCCCTCCTCACCCATGCGGCCGCCCCCTCTGTGTTTTCCGCTCCCCCCGCCTGCATTCTTTGACTCCAGCCTGGCGGCGTTGTGGCCTCATGCGGATCCACGGACTATACCCCACGGCCTGACTCAGCTGCTGCTGGCAGTGTCCATGGAGCAGCCCGGAGTGCTCTTTTTACAGGTACGTGGTGAGGGCCTGGTCCCTGGAGGGGGGTGTTATGGTGGTGGGGTTTCTGGCTGCACTCTCTCCTGCCTCTCTGTCCCTACTCCCTGGTGCCTCCCTCTGTCCCTACCCCCTGGCGCCTCTCTCTGTCCCTACTACCTCTGTCCCTACTACCTCTGTCCCTACCCCCTGGTGCCTCTCTCTGTCCCTGCTACCTCTGTCCCTACCCCCTGGTGCCTCTCTCTGTCCCTGCTACCTCTGTCCCTACTCCCTGGTACCATATAAAACGTATATAACATGCTCTACCTGTAGCAGTGTGTCTAGAACACTAACTGGCGCAATGTGTGTAACGTGCTCTACCTGGTGCAATGTGCGTAACGTGCTCTACCTGGTTCAATGTGCTTAACGTGCTCTACCTGGTGCAATGTGTGTAACGCGCTCTACCTGGTGCAATGTGTGTAACGCGCTCTACCTGGTGCAATGTGTGTAACACGCTCTACCTGGTGCAATGTGTGTAACACGCTCTACCTGGTGCAATGTGTGTAACGTGCTCTACCTGGTGCAATGTGTGTAACGTGCTCTACCTGGTGCAATGTGTGTAACGTGCTCTACCTGGTGCAATGTGTGTAACGTGCTCTACCTGTGTGGTGTAATGTGAATTGGTACTGTTATGTTGCCATGCTCTTTTCCCCATGAATCCACGCCTCTAAATTTTTGGTGCGAGCCTTAGGCGCGCTCTCTTGATCTAAAGTGAGGCGGGGGGAGCACCAATTTACTTTCTGCCAAAGGGCACTGAAATGTCTAGTTACAGCTCTGGGGCAGAGTGTCCTGTATACTACACAGCCCAGCAGCATTGTCACCCCCTCCTCCCCCTCGCAATACTTTTGCATTGTCCAAATCAAGTCTGTTTTTATAATTGAATAATTAATAAGATTAATATGAACCTTCATTCCGATGGGACCCAGAAAAATAAGATTTTACTTACCGATAAATCTATTTCTCGTAGTCCGTAGTGGATGCTGGGGACTCCGTAAGGACCATGGGGATATAGCGGCTCCGCAGGAGACAGGGCACAATAATAAAAGCTTTAGGATCAGGTGGTGTGCACTGGCTCCTCCCCCTATGACCCTCCTCCAAGCCTCAGTTAGGATACTGTGCCCGGACGAGCGTGCATAATAAGGAAGGATATTGAATCCCGGGTAAGACTCATACCAGCCACACCAATTACACCGTACAACCTGTGATCTGAACCCAGTTAACAGTATGATAACAACGAAGGAGCCTCTGACAAGATGGCTCACAACAAGAATAACCCGATTTTTGTAACAATAACTATGTACAAGTATTGCAGACAATCCGCACTTGGGATGGGCGCCCAGCATCCACTACGGACTACGAGAAATAGATTTATCGGTAAGTAAAATCTTATTTTCTCTGACGTCCTAGTGGATGCTGGGGACTCCGTAAGGACCATGGGGATTATACCAAAGCTCCCAAACGGGCGGGAGAGTGCGGATGACCCTGCAGCACCGAATGAGAGACTCCATGTCCTCCTCAGCCAGGGTATCAAATTTGTAGAATTTAGCAAACGTGTTTGCCCCTGACCAAGTAACTGCTCGGCAAAGTTGTAAAGCCGAGACCCCTCGGGCAGTCGCCCAAGATGAGCCCCCTTCCTTTTGGAATGGGCTTTTACAGATTTTGGCTGTGGCAGGCCTGCCACAGAATGTGTAACTGAATTGTATTACAAATCCAGCGAGCAATCGTCTGCTTAGAAGCAGGAGCACCCATCTTGTTGGGTGCATACAGGCTAAACAGCGAGTCAGATTTTCTGACTCCAGCCGTCCTGGAAACATATTTTTCAGGGCCCTGACAACGTCAAGTAACTTGGAGTCCTCCAAGTCCCTAGTAGCCGCAGGTACCACAATAGATTGGTTCATGTGAAAAACAGAAAACACCTTAAGGAGAAATTGAGGACGAGTCCTCAATTCTGCCCTGTCAGAATGAAAAATTAAGTAAGGGCTTTATATATGATAAAGCCGCCAATTCTGACACACGCCTGGCTGAAGCCAGGGCTAATAGCATCGTCACCTTCCATGTGAGATATTTTAAGTCCACAGTGGTGAGTGGTTCAAACCAATGTGACTTTAGGAAACTCAAAACATTGAGATCCCAAGGTGCCACTGGGGCACAAAATGAGGCTGTATATGCAGTACCCCTTTTACAAACATCTGAACGTCAGGCACTAAAGCCAGTTCTTTCTGGAAGAAATTCGACAGGGCCGAAATTTGAACCTTAATGGACCCTAATTTTAGGCCCATAGACAGTCCTGTTTTCAGGAAATGTAGGAAACGACCCAGTTGGAATTCCTCTGTAGGGGCCTTCTTGGCCTCACACCACGCAACATATCTTCACCAAATGCGGTGAAAATGTTTTGCGGTTACATCCTTCCTGTCTTTGACCAGGGTAGGGATGACTTCATCTGGAATGCCCTTTCAGGATCCGGCGTTCAACCGCCATGCCGTCAAACGCGGCCGCGGTAAGTCTTGGAACAGACAAGGCCCCTGCTGGAGCAGGTCCTTTCTTAAAGGTAGAGGCCACGGGTCTTCCGTGAACATCTCTTGAAGTTTCGGGTACCAAGTCCTTCTTGGCCAATCCGGAACCACGAGTATCGTTCTTACTCATCTCCCTCTTATGATTCTCAGTACTTTTGGTATGAGAGGCATAGGAGGGAACACATACTCTGACTGGTACACCCACAGTGTTACCAGAGCGTCCACCGCTATTGCCTGAGGGTCCCTTGACCTGGCGCAATATCCGTCTAGTTTTTTGTTCAGGCGGGACGCCATCATGTCCACCTTTGGTTTTTCCCAACGGTTTACAATCATGTGGAAGACTTCCCGATGAAGTCCCCACTCTCCCGGGTAGAGGTCATGCCTGCTGAGGAAGTCTGCTTCCCAGTTTTCCACTCCCGGAATGAACACTGCTGAGAGTGTTATCACATGATTTTTCGCCCAGCGAAGAATCCTTGTAGTTTCTGCCATTTCCCTCCTGCTTCTTGTGCCGCCCTGTTTACGTGGGCGACTGCCGTGATGTTGTCCCACTGGATCAATACCGGCTGACCTTGAAGCAGAGGTCTTGCTAAGCTTAGAGCATTGTAAATTGCCCTTAGCTCCAGTATATTTATGTGGAGAGAAGTCTCCAGACTTGATCACACTCTCTGGAAATTTTTTCCTTGTGTGACTGCTCCCCAGCCACTCAGGCTGGCATCCGTGGTCACCAGGACCCAGTCCTGAATGCCGAATCTGCGGCCCTTTCATAGATGAGCACTCTGCAGCCACCGCAGAAGAAACACCCTTGTCCTTGGAGACAGGGTTATCCGCTGATGCATCTGAAGATGCGATCCGGACCATTTTTCCAGCAGATCCCACGGAAAGGTTCTTGCGTGAAATCTACCGAATGGGATCGCTTTGTAAGAAACCACCATTTTTCACAGGATCCTTGTGCAATGATGCACTGATACTTTTCCTGGTTTTAGGAGGTTCCTGACTAGCTCGGATAACTCCCTGGCTTTCTTCTCCGGGAGAAAACATCCTTTTCTGGACTGTGTCCAGAATCATCCCTAGGAACAGTAGACGTGTCGTCGGAAAAAACTGCGATTTTGGAATATTTAGAATCCACTCGTGCTGTCGTAGAACTACTTAAGATAGTGCTACTCCGACCTCCAACTGTTCTCTGGACCTTGCCTTTATCAGGAAAGCGTCCATATTTCTTTTAAGAAGAATCATCATTTCGGCCATTACCTTGGTAAAGACCCGGGGTGCCGTGGACAATCCAAACGGCAGCGTCTGAACTGATAGTGACAGTTCTGTACCACGAACCTGAGGTACCCTTGGTGAGAAGGCAAATTTGGACATGTAGGTAAGCGTCCCTGATATCCAGTGACACCATATCGTCCCCTTCTTCCTGGTTCGCTATCACTACTCTGAGTGACTCCATCTTGATTTGAACGCTTGTATGTAAGTGTTCAAATATTTCAGATCTCACCGAGCCGTCTGGCTTCAGTACCACAATATAGTGTGGAATAATACCCCTTCCCTTGTTGTAGAAGGGGTACTTTGATTATCACCTGCTGGGAATACAGCCTGTGAATTGTTCCCAATACTGCCTCCCTGTCGGAGGGAGACGTTGGTAAAGCAGACTTCAGGAACTTGTGAGGGGGAGACGTCTCGAATTTCCAATGTACACCTGGGATACTACGTGTAGGATCCAGGAGTCCACTTGTGAGTGAGCCCCCTGCGTGCTGAAACTCTTGAGATGACCCCCTACCGCACCTGAGTCCGCTTGTACTGCCCCAGCGTCATGCTGCGGACTTGGCAGAAGCTGTGGAGGCTTTCTGTTCCTGGGAATGGGCTGCCTGCTGCAGTCTTCTTCCCTTTCCTCTACCCCTGGGCAGATATGACTGGCCCTTTTGCCCGCCTGCCCTTATGGGGACGAAAGGACTGAGACTGAAAAGACTGTGTCCTTTTCTGCTGAGATGTGACTTGGGGTAACAAAAGGTGGATTTTTCAGCTGTTGCCATGGCCACCAGGTCCGATGGACCGCCCCTTTATACGGCAATACTTCCATGTGCCGTCTGGAATCTGCATCACCTGACCACTGTCGTGTCTTCGTCTGGCAGATATGGACATCACATTTAGTCTTGATGCCAGAATGCAAATATCCCTCTGCGCATCTCGCATATATAGAAATGCATCTATAGTCAATAAAATCTTGTCCCTGTCAAGGGTATCAATATTTTCAGTCAGGAAATCCGACCAAGCCCCCTCAGCGCTGCACATCCAGGCTGAGGCGATTGCTGGTCGTAGTATAACACCAGTATGTGTGTATATACTTTTAGGATATTTTTCAGCTTCCTATCAGCTGGCTCCTTGAGGGCTGCCGTATCTGGAGACGGTAACGCCCCTTGTTTTTATAAGCGTGTGAGCGCCTTATCCACCCTAAGGTGTGTTTCCCAACTCGCCCTAACTTCTGGCGGGAAAGGGTATACCGCCAATAATTTTCTATCGGAGGAAACCCACGTATCATTACACACTTCATTTAATTTATCTGATTCAGGAAAAACTACAAGTAGTTTATTCACACCCTACATAATACCCTTATTTGTGGTACTTGTAGTATCAGAAATATGTAACACCTCCTTCATTGCCCTTAACATGAAACGTGTGGCCCTAAAGGAAAATACGTTTGTTTATTCACCGTCAACACTGGAGTCAGTGTCCGTGTCTGTGTCTGTGTCAACCGACTGAGGTAAATGGGCGTTTTTACAAGCCCCTGACGGTGTCTGAGACGCCTGGACAGGTACTAATTTGTTTGCCGGCCGTCTCATGTCGTCAACCGACCTTGCAGCGTGTTGACATTATCACGTAATTCCTAAATAAGCCATCCATTCCAGTGTCGACTCCCTAGAGAGTGACATCACCAATACAGGCAATTTGCTCCGCCTCCTCACCAACATCGTCCTCCTACATGTCGACACACACGTACCGACACACAGCACACACACATGGAATGCTCTGATAGAGGACAGGACCCCACTAGCCCTTTGGGGAGACAGAGGGAGAGTTTGCCAGCACACACCAAAAACGCTATAATTATACAGGGACAACCCCTTATACAAGTGTTTTCCCTTATAGCATTTTTATATATGTAATCATATCGCCAAATAAGTGCCCCCCCCTCTCTGTTTTAACCCTGTTTCTGTAGTGCAGTGCAGGGGAGAGCCTGGGAGCCTTCCTCACAGCAGAGCTGAGCAGGAAAATGGCGCCGTGTGCTGAGGAGAATAGGCCCCGCACCCTTTTCGGCGGGCTCTTCTCCCGGAGTTTGTGAGATCTGGCAGGGGTTAAATACATCCATATAGCCTCAAGGGCTATATGTGATGTATTTTAGCCATAAAAAGGTATTATACATTGCTGCCCAGGGCGCCCCCCCCCAGCGCCCTGCACCCTCAGTGACAGTTGGTGACTGTTGGTGAAGTGTGCTGACAACAATGGCGCACAGCTGCAGTGCTGTGCGCTACCTTATGAAGACTGAAAGTCTTCTGCCGCCTGTTTCTGGACCTCTTCAACTTCGGCATCTGCAAGGGGGGTCGGCGGCACGGCTCCGGGACGAACCCCAGGGTGAGACCTGTGTTCCGACTCCCTCTGGAGCTAATGGTGTCCAGTAGCCTAAGAAGCAAATCCATCCTGCACGCAGGTGAGTTTACTTCTCTCCCCTAAGTCCCTCGTAGCAGTGAGCCTGTTGCCAGCAGGTCTCACTGAAAGAAAAAAACCTAACTTAAACTTTTATTCTAAGCAGCTCAGGAGAGCCACCTAGATTGCACCCTTCTCGGCCGGGCACAAAAATCTAACTGAGGCTTGGAGGAGGGTCATAGGGGGAGGAGCCAGTGCACACCACCTGATCCTAAAGCTTTTATTATTGTGCCCTGTCTCCTGCGGAGCCGCTATATCCCCATGGTCCTTACGGAGTCCCCAGCATCCACTAGGACGTCAGAGAAAGGACAGATAGGACCCCAATTTTTAAAAGTGAGGGGTCCGTGGGACCCGCTTTATTTTGGGCTCAGTGCGATCACTGCTGAATTGTGCTAGTTCTGCTGTCTGATTTATCTTTTTTATAATTGCCATCACTTTTCTTTATAGGTGCTTTCAGGGTTATTTTGAGCAGCAGTCCATTTGCTGACTTTTGTCACATACTACACTTGGTTATGCGGTTGCTGTTGCCATAAAAGTGTGTGAGTGCGACACACAAATTTTGCAGTTATGTCTAACAAGACAAAAGATGGCAAACAGGCAGAAACCCCATTATTGCTTTCATGTGTATTGAGCTCTGTGGGGTTATCTGCACAGGATGTTGTACAAGATGGACTGTGTGTTAAATGTTATCCACCTCCTGGTCAGTCATCTACTCATGTACACAGGAATCTCCTTGTGCTTCCTTTACACAGTTATTGGGTACCCTGGTAGACGGACTTACACCAGCCATGGGTTCCCCTATGCCATGCATGTCCAAACTGCGGCCCTCCAGCTGTTGAGAAACTACACATCCCAGCATGCCCTGACACAGCTTTAGCATTCTGACAGCAAAACTGTGACAGGGCATGCTGGGATATGTAGTTTCACAACAGCTGGAGGGCCGCAGTTTGGACATGCCTGCGGCCTATACCAGTACCATCCCTAGATACACATCCACCCTGGGTGGAAACCCTGGCAAGTTCAGTTCAAATCTGGCACAGACATCTGTAGCTTTTCAAAAGATGTTGCCAGGTAACCAACAGCATTCTAGATTAACTAGAGATACTACATCTTCTCCTCAGTCCACTGTTATATCAGACTCGAACGAGTCATCTGAGGAGGAAGGTGAAGAGAAAACTTTCTCTGTCACGGATTCACGTTTAGCAGAGGAGGAGGTTTCTATTACTGTGGATGTATCGGCATTAATAGATGCAATTAAACAGATCCTTCAGTTATCTGTATATGAACCTACAGCTGTTGCTAGGAAAACTGATGTATTTAAATGACAGAAAATTCTGACCATTAGATGGAAATTAGACATGAACTTTGGAATACCCCTGGTAAAATGTTTCCTTTGTCTAAACGTGACACATCTTGCTATCCTATCCCTTTGAAAGATAGTGCGAGGTAGGAGACTACTCCAGTGGATTCTCATATCACACGTTTGGTAAAAACATCTTCCTTACCTGCCACAACCATTTTATCATTAAAGGAACCCACAGATAGACTCATTGAAAATTGCCTCAAGTCTCAGGCAATAGAGGAATTGCCTCTAGTTATATCAGAAGAGTACAGAATATATTTGGATTGTATCAAGAAAGTGATTTCTTACATTGGGGAAGCACTATCTGATGCTTGTGTATTGGCAGCAAAAGTGTCAGCAACATCAGTGCTTGCAAGACGCATTATTTGGTTTTACGCTCTTGGAAAGCAGATTTAGACTCCAAAAAAACACTGAAAGTACTACCCTTTGCGGGAGATGTTCTGTTTGGAGAAGATCTAAAACAAAATAGTGGCATCCTTAGCGGCTGCCAAAACAGCTTTTCTCCCTTCAGCTTCTACACCACGGCCTAAGAGCTCAATTTTTTTTACCTTTCGCCCACAAGGAAAAGCGAAAGGACAAACGATTCCTAAGCAATCAAATGCCTCAAAGTCTACTAAGCCCAAGACTAAGCAGCAAGACAGCCCACAGCCCACAGCAAATCCTGATAAACCCGCAGCCTAACTGGGCGGGCCTTCCCATGGGGGACCTCAGGGTGGGAGTCCGACTTCTTCACTTCGCACAAATCTGGATCAAGACCGCTTCAGACGCTTGGGTGCAAGAGGTAGTCTCTCATAGGGATGCCATGTCTTTCAAAGGACGACTTCCTTTCAGCAGTATTTTTGCACAAGCCTTCCATCGGGCACAGAAAAGTCTCAGATACTACAAAAAGTGGTTCAGTCACTCCTCCAGTCAGGAGTAATAGTGGCAGTTCCTCAGGCTCAAAGAGGAAGGGACTATTATTTGTCCCTGTTCCTTGTAAAAGCCAAATGGGACATACAGACCTATTCTCAATCTCCAATCTCTCATCAGTTTTGGGAAAGTTTCCAAGTTTTGCATGGAAACTCTACGCTTCATAGTTTTAGCAATGGAGACGGGGGATTTCATGGTGTCATTGAACATACAAGATGTGTATCTGCATTAGGGTGCATCAAAAGCCCCATGAATTTTTTAAAACTTAGAAAAATTATTTGTCCCCATGCTACATTTTTTAGAATTGTTAAGGATATATTGCATACCAATTTTGAAGAATCTGAGATGATATTTATGTGGCCCACCACGCCCCTGAAAATTAAAGATTTCTATTAATTTCTATTTTTCTATTTATTTTATTTTATTTCTATTTATTTCTATAAATTTCTATTTATTTTATCTGAAAAAGAAATGATTTGATTAATGATTTGTGATTTGGATGGGAACAGCCACGATAGGCCCATGAGGCTTCATGCTGTTCCCTTTCTTTATGTTCTTAACTCAATGTAAGACACGCATTCATGGCACACATACAAAAGTTGGCTTCGTTTTGCTAAAGTTAGTTGTTTTGTATAATACAATACATAATTTAGTACCAAGATACAGACAATTTTTGGGTGGACCACCTTAGTCAAATCGTACATCAAAAAAAATTTGCACAGTTTCTATGCTAAAAATGTACATTTTAAGAATAGGGACAGCAAGCATTCCGAATGTCGGGGCGTTTGATGCACCCTAATCTGCATATACCTATTGTGCTCTCATATCAACAATAACTGAGGTTTGCTATCCTAAACCAACATTATCTGTTCCAGGTGCTGCCATTTGGCCTGGCTACAGCACCCATAGTATTTACAAAAGTCATGGTGGTCATGATAGCACACCTGCATCGTGAGGGAGTCAGGGTACTTCCTTATCTGGACGCTCCTGGCCAGTTCACAAACGATAGCCTTCCTACAATGTCACGATAGCCTTCCTACAATGTTATTTACTGGAGAAAGTCCTCACTCATACCGTCACAAAGGATGGTACATCTGAGAGCCCTGCTACACTCTAACAGTCAACGACATAAACAAAATATCGAAACTAAGGGACAAAATTATGGTATCTACATTCGACATGGCAGAATTTGACCAATTTGACTCTCGCCCTTTACAAAGGTTTATTCTAGCCAAATATAATGGCCAGCCTCATCAGATCAAACTGCAGACAATAACTCTGACTTTCGGAGGTTCGCCTGTCAAGGGAGATGGAGCCTGACAGAGTCTCGGTTACCAATTAATGTACTGGAACTCAGGGCAGTATACAAAGCGTTGACACTGGCATGCAGCATTCTCCAAGGCAGACCTGTGCAAGTTCAATCCAGCTACGCCACAAGAGTGGCATATATCAATTTACTAAGGCGGCACTTGCCCAAAGGGCAATGCAAGAGGTAGCCAAAATACTTAAAGTGGGCTGAGCGTCCTCTTTTGGCTATATCAGCAGTGTTCATACCAGGCCTCCTCAACTGGAAAGTAGACTTACTCAGTTGTCAGGATGTTCACACGTGCGAATGGGCTCTCCACCAAGTAGTGTTCAAACTACTAGTGGACAGGTGGAGTCGGCCAGACGTGGATCTGATGGCATTATGTCACAACCACAAGGTCCAAGTATATGGATCCAGGTTATGGGTTCTGCAAGCAGCATTCGTGGATGCTCTAGCAGTACAATGGACCTTTCATCTACAAGACATATTTCCCCCAATATCCCTTCTGCCAAGGGTAATAAGGAATTGTAAACAAGGAGGAAACCTCATTCTGATATCCCCAGCGTGGCCCAGATGGCACTGGTTCTCAGACCTACAGAGCCTTTCAGTAGGGCAACCCCTTGAACTTCCTCAGCGACTGGACCTTTTATTTCAAGGGCCACGTACACATTTGGACCTGAACTGTCTGTCTTTGCCGGTGTGGCTCTGAAATCATTTTAAGAGCAAAAGGATTTTCAACCTCTGTAATTGAAACTATAAAGTATCAAGAATACTGGCTTTTCTTCAAAGAGGATTGAATCTAGGTTTACGCCTTGCTTCTCTGAAAGTACATATTTCTGCCCTTTCAGTATTTTTTCAGGGAAAAATTGCTACACTACCAGATATACATACTTTTCTTTCAAGGGGTAATACCTGTACAATCTCCATATGTGTACCCCTGTTAGCTCCATGGGATCTCTCTCTAGTATTGGTGGCACTTCAAGAGCCACATTTTGAATCCTTCGAGTCAGTGGACCTCAAATGGTTGATGGCTAAGACAATATTTTTGCTGGCTATTGCTAATGCCAGGATTGTGTCAGATTTAGGAGATCTCTCCTGTCATGCTCCTTTTCTGATTTTTCATCATGACAAGGCTGTTCTACGGACTAGGCCTGGGTACTTTCCTAAAGTGGTCTCTAGGTATCACCTTAATCAGGAAATTATAGTCCCAGCATTAGTCTTTGGATGTAGTATGTGCCCTACGTATCTACATAGATCAAACCAGTTCTATCAGAAGATCCGACTCTCTATTCATACTTTATGAATTTCACAAGCGTGGCTGGCCAGCTAACAAACAGACGCTGGCCAGATGAATTAGAATGGTTATTGCACAAGCATATAATCAAACGGATTTGCTTGTCCCAATGTCAATTCCTACCCATTCTACTAGATCTGTGCACGCAGTGGGGCGTTTCCTGAACAATTATGTAAGGCCACTACCTTGTCTTCTATTCACACATTTCTAAAATTCTACTCATTTGATACCTTTGCATCCCAGGATGCTTTCTTTGGACACAGGATTCTGTTATACTCTCAGGCGCGTCCCCGCCCTTTAAAAATACTGCTTGAGTACATCCTCGATGTTCTCCCTGTGGAGCCCTATGAATCCCGAAGAAGTGAACGAGAGTTATGGTACACTTACCTTTTGTTAACTCTTTCTTTGTGGTTCATAGGGTCAACAGGGCGCCCACCCTGACGCACCTGGCCTCTCTGGGTTTTTGTGTAATTAGTCACTGTTTCCTTTTTCCTGTCTGCAAGAATGTGTACAATATCTTTCTTCTCTCCCATCCACTTCCTGCTTTGTGTTTGTTAACAAAACTGACCTGCCTGAGCATAGAGGTGAGTTATAGGGGAGAGGAGACGAGCAGTCTGGGAAGCCGGAAAGCTTAACTGTTTGGTGCCCGGACTCTTATCCACCACCTACAACTTCCGATGTTCTCCCTGTGGACCCTATGAACCTTGAAGAAAGAGAGTTAACAAAGGTAACTCTACCATAACGCTCATTAGCTTGCCTCATGAACATTTACCTTGTTTTTCAAAGAAGGCACATACACGGCCACTTCCTTCAGGTTGCACTGAGAAGCTTTAGGTTCTCGCCTCACTGTTCTAGTGGTGGCAGAAGCTAGGTTCTCACCTCACAGTTCTAGTGGTGGCAGAAGCTAGGTTCTCTTCTCACAGTTCTAGTGGTGGCAGAAGCTAGGTTCTCATCTAGCTTTTATCATCCGTGTGAGCCACACTATAGATAGGCAGCGCACCGCCAACTCTAGCTGCCTGTCATGTTCATATAAAATCTTCTTTTATAATGAAGTTGTTAGGAGTAGTGTTTGGGTCTTGGGATCAGGTTACAGTTTGGCGCGGTTTGTTTCAGTTTTTCTTTTATTACTTGGGTGTGAAACTACTCTGTTTAACCCTAAACTCCAACCCTAAGAAATCATTTAATAAAAATATCTGATTTTATTTGACAAGAAACATAAACATTTGGGTACTGCCCATGTCCTCTGTATTTTAGGCCATTGGAAAGAGGTCCCAGGTGAATACAGTGCGCCTGTACAGTAGAGCTAGTGAACATGGGTGCACTGGTGATATAGTGAGCACCAATTTTCATATGATAGCCCTTTCAATATAACCTATTCTGTCATACTGTGCCCAAATCAGTCTTGATGTGACATAAAGTACCTGGGGGCAGGGTTGACTGGTTTAAACCACCTTGGCTTTATCTAAATGTTTTTTTCTTTTTTTTTTCTTTTGTAAAAACCACCCTGTTTTTATTATGTGACTACTGGCACGGTGCCGTGCCATGGCGTCTTTAAAAAAAACAACCTATTATACTAAAATGTTTAATGCAAGTGTCATGCCCAGTGCTAATGCTTAACTCCTCCTTTTGTGTGTGTGTTTCTCTGAAAATTGTTTTTGCGTTTCCATTTTGTATTACTATTCAGATTTATTTAATTATAATAAGTAATAAGGAGTAATGCTTAACATTAACTTGTTGTTTTCACTTTCATCTGAGTATACTTTGAGTGCATTAATATGTGTAGTCTATGTTCATATATTCAGATGTAATATGAATAATAAGCTGCAGAAAATTGGTTTTATTGAAAGATGTAAAATAAATCAAATCGAAGCCTAATAACATTATTAATGTTAGAAAGCATTAAAACATGGTTGCTCAAGGTTTCTAATACATTATAAAAAAAAAAAAAGTTTCCCATTAAAACATTAATTTGTTTTTTTAAAAACCCTTTCTAAAAGTTTTTTTCTTTTATTTTAAACAGAGTTTTTCCACCCCACCCCCTGAACCCGCTTGGGGATCATTCCAATTAGGTGTGAGTTGCCGAATGCAAGTTTTGTTTCTTGAAACTCTTAACCTTTGCACGAATGCGCGCACCTGAGAATTCTAAAATACAATTAAAATTGCATGGTCGTGGTAGTCGCAGCCGGGGTGCGCAATTTTTCAGCCAAATGCGAAGTGAGAAAATGCATGAAAAAGTGAGGTGACCTTCCTGGACCCGGAAAAATGTCCATTTCGTTTGCAGAATCCTACAGAAGGCTGCTAGTAGGCAATAAGGAAAGTACTGGCTGCTGTTACAGTGATAAATGGCTGATTTGTGATTTTCTTTAAAAAAAAAAAAAGTGTAAAAGCCAAGTTTTTTCTCAGTTTTCTTCCATCCAAAAACCCCCATCAAAACTGCAAAAAAAAGTTGGAAAAAAGATGCTTATGTTGTCCTTTTGAGGTGACTTAAAAGAAAATAAAAACCGATAAACAATTTGTTTCAATAAAATAAACACTAAATTTGGAGTGCATAAAGCAAAACAAAAATGGCATGTAATTTTTGTATTAATTGAGCTACCGTATATACTCGAGTATAAGCCGACTTTTTCAGCACTTTTTTTTGTGCTGAAAAAGCCCCCTCGGCTTATACTCGAGTCAGTGCAGGGGACACGGTGGGCAGTGCAGTGTGAAGGAGGGACACAGAGGGCACAGCGCGTACCTCTCCTGTGTCCCGCCTGCATCTCCGGCGACAGCGGCGGGTCTATTAAAGGAAGTACCCGTTCGTGAGCTCTGATTGGCTCACGAACCGGCACTTCAATTAACAGACCCGCTGCGGCCGCCGAAGACGCAGGAGGGACACAGGAGAGGCGCGCGCTGTGCCCTCCGTGTCCCTCCTTCACAAGACAGCGCGGGAGCGGTGGAAGGTAAGTAGCTGGCACTGGGAGAGCATATTTGGCACTTGGAGGGGGGGGGGTGCATATCTGGCACTATGAAGGGGCATATCTGGCAGTGTGGGGGCATATCTGGCAGTGTGAGGGCTGTGTACGGCTAGAGCTGCATTTCCCACCCTAGGCTTCGACTCGAGTCAATAAGTTTTCCCAGGTTTTTGTGGTAAATTTAGGTGCCTCGGCTTATATTCGGGTCGACTTATACTCGAGTACATACGGTAATTGGAAACTTCCAGTTGCCTAATTAGTCATGCGGGCGGGGGTCCAAGGGGTTTTGCATGGTATCCTGACATTGTAACCTCAAAATAAAGATTTTCCCTACTCTCTCTCATTATCAGGGAGGAGCGAACAGTAAAATGAGATCTTACCCTGACAAGTTCAGTGCGAGTTTCTAATTTGATTGCAAAATGAATTTGCAACAATTGAAGTTTTCTTAGAAACTGGCATATTGCACCCAATTGGATTGGCCCATTGGATTGTAACATATGGTTATTAATAATAGAGTATTACAAACTGTGAGCGATCAGTTATTGCAAATCTAAATTATGATTCATGTTAACTTTTTCGTGAGGGCAGTTGTCACTAAGCAAATAAATAATCTCTCCACTTGCTGCTCATTGTACTACTGTTTTGTTTTCCCCACATATGAGATCTTTGTGCTGCTCTCTGCATAACCACGTGGAACTTCCAGAGCCCCTCACCCCCCCCCCCCCCCCCCACCCCCCATAATTTGACAGCATACCATGAACAATTTGTTCTTCTAATGACCCTATCGGCACTCACCTCCTTACCAGCTATCTGTTGAGGAAAAGCCTCTGACAGAGCAGACATTAGCCCTCGCACATAAGTGTTGACACAACACTAGTTGAAAGTGTGACTAAAAGCTGGTGTATTTTGTCTTCACCTTTGACAGAATGTTAGAAGCCTGTCTATGACCTCTTTAAACCTTTACTGTATTCCAACATTAGCAAATGTTTGTCTGAGAATCCATTTACTACATTTTTATTTGGACTGTCAACATCAAAGTGTATTTAATTGGCTTTAAGGAGCGGTGTTAAAAACTAAGCTAACAATGGTCTGTTACTGGTGCTCACAAATAAGCAGCAGTGGACTTGTTTATCCCATCGCCAGTAGAAGGAAAACAGCCTGTGGATGTAAGCGGTCAGGGCAGATTGAAGGGGTGGTAGTTTGTAAAGAGGAGCACAGCCATGCGTTCTGTGTCACTGACTTTATACTATGCACAGCTGACATCCGGCTTGGAGACAACAATCCTGGATGACTGGGTTTAATAATTAAATTTGAGGTACCTGGTATGGAGGTTGATTGACAGCTCTTATGTAATAACGGCAAATTTTGACATTTTATTGGAGGATGGATCCATGGTTACTGCAGTTGGTTGGTTATCCTGCATGTTATCCTAATATTGCAAAATGGACTTTCTCTTTGGGTTCCATGATACCATGACCGAGAAAAGGTAATTTTGTATTATCTTTTAAGCCTGTATTATTCTGCAGGCTACCTCTGGTAGATAATCGCCCTGTGTGTGTGTGTGTGTGTGTATATAGTCATCTGCTGGGATTCTGACACAGCTTACATGTTTGTCCTGTGTGTGAGCAGTAACAGGAAAGGCACAACAGAAAGTAAATATGGCCCTGCCTATATAAGCTCCAATCAAAGTAGTATGGCAACGGTTTATACACCTGCGAATGTAGTTTATTAACAGTTTCTTATATAGCGCAGCATATTCAGTTGTGCTTTACAACTGGAAACCATAATGATGAAACAAAACTGGGTAATAACAAACAGTCACAGAGGTAGGTAGGCCCTGCTTGCAAGCTTACATTCTACAGAGTATAATCATTATTGGAGCTGGTGTATTGTAGTTGGAAGGAGAAGAGACGGTGGAAGGTGGAGATTAAGGGGTATATTCAATCAAGGTTGAAACTGCCGTCTTGTCGAAAAGACGTCAGTTTTCGACTTTTTCAGGTTGGAAGCGGTTCCAAGCTATTCAGTCCCCAGCTTTTTTATTCGACAAGTCGGGGAATTCGACTTGTCGAATAGTACGTGAATCGGCGGTACAGCTGCCGATTCACGTGCTTCTGAGGGAAACGGGGCAAAATTCGACAGGTTTTGGCCCCCATTTCCGACCATCTTAGTCCGACTTTAAAAAAAAAAGTCGGACTGAGGTGAGGGACCTGAGAGGAGGAGAGGCTGGAGAGCCGCAAGGAGACTGGGGATAGCAGCACTACAGCACAGCGCTGCAGGAGAATGTGACATGGCAGCGTCCACCCGGCCCACTTGCTGGAGCCGGGTGGACGCTGCCGTGAGGTGTGGCGGCTGTGCCACATCCTCCTGCAGTGCGGCTGTCCCCCGTCTGCCCGCTGGTCCCCCAAAGCAAAAGCAAAAAATAATTGTCAAAATAAAAAAGTATATTTAAAGTGTTAAGACTTTAAAGAAAATTATGTTGGAGTGATTCAATTGTCTATAACTTCCCATCCAAACTGCACAGGAGCTATTCAGTTGTTTGCATGACCAGTCTCAAGCCAGCACTTATTGTGGATTTCTGCTTGCACTCTACCAAGGTGCGAGCAGACCTTTGCGGTTTGAGGCTGGTCACGAGTATCTGTTGGGGTTTTAGAGTCTGCACAGGAAATGGAAAAGCAACATCTAAGTCATGGGTTATTTGTTGTATTACCAATATCACCAACTATCAGTCTGCTTGCCCTCGCAAACCCCCTGGTCACAAGTGTCAGCTGTGCCGTCACTGTAGCGTGCCTGGCACTTACCATGTGAGTGTCTGCTTAATGCGGCTAATCCTGTGCGAGAGAGGAGCTGGTCATACAAACAACGGAATCCTGTGCAGTTCAGACTGGAGCGACTAATCATTGAATCACTCCCTATGGGGTATATTCAATAACTGTCGGAAACTGCCGTCTTGTCGGAAAGACGGCAGCTTCCGACAGTTTCAGTTCGGAAGGGGTTCCGACCTATTCATTACGGCCCCGTTTATTCAGACAAGTTGGGAAACCCGACCTGTCGGAATGCACACTGATTGGCGGCTTCAGCCGCCGATCAGCGTGCATTGTCGGAAGTGGGGCCAAACCCAACAGGTTTTAGCCCCGTTTCCGACAAACTCAATCCGACTTGAAAACAAGTCAGATTGAGGTGAGGAGACTGGGTGCTGTGGGCTACAGGTATCGGGGATGAGCGCTAGCTTGATGGCCATCCCCGGCCAGGCACCTCTTTCCCTGCAGCGCCTCCCCCCGCCGCCGCAGGAAGCTCCCCCCCGCCGCACGCAGCCGCCCAGCTCCCCCCGCAGCCATCCAGCTCCCCCTGCCGCCACAGACATTACCCTCCGCCGGCTGCCGCTGGAAGCTCCCACAGCCGCCCAGCTCCCTCCGCTGTCATCCAGCTCCCCACGCAGCAGCCCAGCAACCCCCGCCGCTGCTGTCAGCGCACCTGGCAGTCGCTGACAGCAGCGGCGGGACAGGACCCCAGGTACAGCCAAATCCGACAGTCTGATTCGGCCATCCATTGAATAGGGGTTGTCGGGTCCATTTCGACAACTGCATGTCGGAATGGACTCGACTCTTATTGAATATACCCCTATATGTCTCTACTTACACAGGCAGGATTCTGTAATCTATAAAGGAAGAGGAGAGTGCTGCTGATAGGTAATTAAAACTATGTACGGCTTTCATTAGATGAAAACTTATTTAATACTAATTTAAATTAATAAATAACAAAATCGATAAAATATTAAAAAAAATACAACTATTGTAGTTCTATACATATGGATAAAAGGGAAACCAAGCAAGGACACCTGGGATTAGTCAAAAAGCACTGATATGAGAGGTCACAAATAGTTACTGCATGGCAGTCGAAAATATCTAACGTTTTATTCCGGATTAATAACCAGCAAGGCAGGTGGCCATTACCAGCCTGATGCCTATGATGTAACCATGCAGCTGTATTAGCAAGTAGTCCTTGCTGTAAATTGGTGGCTGACGGTGAAAATAGCTGGACATAAATCGTGACGTTAAGCTGGTCCGGATGAATGGGGAAGTAAGCTGGGTACACACCTAAACATTTATCTGTCTGGTCAGTACTAAAATCTGGTAATGTGTGGGAGCAAATGACAATCAACCATTTGCTCCCAAATGCTGGGTAACGGTCAAAAACAATTGTTTGGATAAATGTGTTGATTCAAACAGATTCAGCCAATTTGTCTGAATGACCGTTGTCTGTTTTCAAGCGCTTGGGAGCCAATGGTTGATTGTCATTTTGCTCATTACCAGATTTTTGTTCCCTCCAGACAGATTGGACAGATAAATCTGCCCATAGATTTTAATCTTGCGAGCAGGGCCTTCCTACCTCTGACTGTTTCCCAGTTTTGTCCTTTCATTGTGTCCAGTTGTAAAATGCAACGGAATTTGCTGCGCTATATAAGAAACTGTTAATAAATAATAAATAAATCTTTAGGTGTGTACCCAGCTTAAGCAAAATGCATCAGTATAAAATGACATTTTTGGCAGGTATCTAAAAAAAAAGGACATAGGGAATGGAGAGGCTGCATCACAGAGGGAAACTAGGAAAATTGGCCTTGTATATATTTTAGAAAAGGAGATAATTAGTATGTATAGATAAGCGGTAAATACAAAGATTTGTAATACCTAGCACACGTCTGCACCTTTACTGGCGGCCTCCTGTGTTGTGTTTCTCTATACGGAAGTTTTATGGCACCCTATAAACTGCTGCTGATGACTATTTGTGTTACGCGGGGCCGTGACTGAACACACAGTTGGATCATCCATGTAGGAAAGTGTTCTTTACTATCGGTGTAGCAGTTTTTTTTTATGCTTATATAAATAAAAAAAAGTCATGTTTCCTCAACCGTTGTTCCATATAAATGCTCTTGTTTAGTCTTTATGTGTATCTGTTTTTATTCTAAGTTTGGCGATTCGCATGTTATGTTCCACTGGCAATATGTGGGTTTGTCTTCAATGACCATAAAGTTTGCACAGAATTTAAATGAACGGGGTATAAAAGTGGGCTGTATGCATTTGTTGCTGCTCTGATTTATTAGGATGCATTATTAAAGTGGATGATCCAAGGAATTAATCAGATTGCTATTTATGAGGTCAGGAAAGAAATGCTATTTTCCCACAGTCAGGATCGCTGGGTATTTTTGTTTTGCCCAGCCCTATAACAACATTGCTAGACACAGTCATTCTTATGCAATACTGTACATGTGCTTTTTATTGTAAAATGATTATTATTTTGTTTGTTTTTTACACCATAATTGGGTTTTGTTTCCCGACTTGATAAAGAAGACCGCTGCCTGCGGAGAGATTTATCCACTCTCTCTCTCCAGTCATAGCTTTGCCTCTTAATAGGTTTTGGCTGTGTTCTGAGATCTTTACGATGTGCAACAACGCATGTTGTCTCCATTCCCATTCACGTCTTGTTTTTCTCTTTCCCTGGTCTTTTGGTGACACAAAACAGAAACCGAACAAGGTAGCAGTTTTGATGATGAGATTACAGCTAGCCCGGCTGGCTGTCTCCTTCTTCTAAAGTACACCTCTGCTTGCACATGGCCACCCTTATCCCATTGTTTAGATGTTGCTCAACCCGGCCAGTTTTAGGTTACGGGATCAATTGCTCTGAGCAACCCTGGTTTAAGAACCAAACTTTTGTCTGGGAAATCTGAGCCCTCTTGCCTGTGCCCCAAGAGACAAATCATTTGGAAATGAGACCGTTGTCATTGTGATACAGTGGATTTTCTTTTGTGAATTAGCAAGGAGAGACTACAGTCTAATTGACCAAGAAAACATATTGCAATTACCACTTCCGCAGTGTTTTGTGTTTCTCTTTTTCTTCTTTCTTTTAATTGGAGGCTCTTACATGGCTACTGAATTTCACTTAGAGCTTAAGGGAAGAAAACGTGATTTATTTTCTTACCAGTTAACAGTTTACTGTATCGTTAAGTGAATTATTAACCCCGTGGGTGCTGCCGCTTCCAGTGTATGAGCTTGACATTTGTGCGTTAAAATAAATGTGATTTATGACCGTGAGTTATTTGTGCGATCGGTTGTGTACTGAGGAAATATTCCAGTCTGAAAAGTAATTTTTACATTTCTCATACGTCCTAGAGGTTGCTGGGGTCCACTTCATGACCATGGGGTATAGACTGTTCCGCAGGAGCCATGGGCACTCTTAAGACTTTTCAATGGGTGTGAACTGGCTCCTCCCTCTATGCCCCTCCTCCAGACCTCCGTTTTAGAAATGTTCCCAGGCAGACTGGATGCACTCTGAGGAGCTCTACTGAGTTTCTCTGAAAAGACTTATGTTAGGTTTTCTTATTTTCAGGGACAACTGCTGGCAACAGACTCCCTGCTTCGTGGGACTGAGAGGGCAGAATTAGGAACCAACTTCCTGAAGAGTTTCATGGCTCTGCTTCTGGCTGACAGGACACCATTAGCTCCTGAAGGGTACTGAACGCTAGCCGTGTCTAGATGCTCACTCCCACAGCACGCCGTCACCCCCCTCACAGAGCCAGAAGTCAGAAGACAGGTGAGTAGAAGAAGACAGATCTTCTATCAAAAAAAGTGACGGCTGAGGTACAGCGCGGCTGGCGGGAGCGCAGCGCGCCATTGCTGCCCACACGCACAGGCACTGCAGGGTGCAGGGCGTGGTGGTGGTGGGGGGGTGCCCTGGGCAGCAAAAACACCTCTATAAACTGGCAAAAAGGGGGCATAAAATGCCCAGGCACAGCCCTACCCGCACCAGTATAAATATTATGAAAAGTTTCTGAGGTAAAAAGAGCAGAGCTCCTTCCTCAGGCAGCCAGCACACTGCTCAGTGCCATTTTCTCTCTCCCCAGGCTGCAGAGACATCGCTGGTCCTCCTTCACTTCTGACTACAAGTATCAGGGTGCAAAACAGGGGGGGGGGCACAAGCGAATTTGGTGCTTTACAAGTGTGTTTTACTGTGTAAAAAGCGCTGTATGTCAGTGGGCATTCTGTGTTCACAGGCATTAGATACTGGCGCTGGGGTTGTGAACTGGCTGCTCCTAAACTGTGTCCCTCTGACAGATTTTACTGTGGGTCTGTCCCCTATAAGTCCCAGTGTGTCTGTGTGTGTGTTGTACACGTGTGTAAGACATGTCAGAGGCAGGGAGTTCCTCCCCGGAGGAAACCATTTTAGGGACACAGAAGTGTAATGTGGTGGCGCTGCCGGCACACCAAGAGCCTGCATGGGTGAAAGAAACACGTGATAGTATGCATCATATCGATAGCATGAGATTCAGATTTATCTAATCTCCTGAGTGCTGGAGAAAATCTGTGGAGGATGTGATTTTTCAGGGCTCTGTTCTTCCATCCGCAGGCGACTCCTCTGGGTCACATAAGAGACCATTTGCGAATATTGTGAATACTGATACCGACACGGACACTGATTCTTGTGTCGACGATAGTGACTCCAGAGAAATAGATCATAAATTGGCAAAAGATATACAATATATGATTATGGCTATAAGGGAAGTTCTGGAAGTCACGGAAGCCACTCCTGTACCTCAGGAGAAGGCTTATTTCTATAAAGAAAAGAAATCTAAGGTCACTTTCCCTCCTTCCCACGAGCTTAATACACTCTTTGAAGGGATGTGGGTGAATCCCGAAAAGAAATTTCGTATTCCCAAGAGAATTCAGATAGCTTATACTTTCCCGGTGGAGGACAGGAAAAAATGGGAGACAGCCCCTGTGTTAGACAGTGCACTGTCCAGGTTGACAAAGAAGGTAATTCTCCCTGCACCTGGCACGGCTTCACTAAAAGAGCCGGCAGACCGAAAGATGGAAACTACATTGAAATCCATTTATGTTGCCAATGGTACGCTGCTCAGGCCCACAATTGCTTGCGCGTGGGTGAGTCGCGCTATTGAAAAATGGTCAGAAAGCGTGTCATCAGAAATTGACACGATTGATTAAAGATGAGATACTCCTTAAGTTAGGGAATATCAAAGACGCTGACGCATACATGCTAGAAGCGATGAAAGATATTGGACTCTCGAATTAACAAGCCGCTACCATGGCAGTATCGGCTCGGCGGGCGTTGTGGATTCGCCAGTGGAACTCTGATGCAGATTCCAAAAGAAATATGGAGGCTCTCCCATATAAAGGTGAGGTCTTATTTGGCGATGGACTGGATGCGTAAGCCTCGGCGGCTACCGCAGGTAAGTCGTCATTTCTCTAACGTCCTAGTGGATGCTGGGGACTCCGTAAGGATCATGGGGAATAGACGGGCTCCGCAGGAGACTAGGCACTCTAAGAAAGATTTAGTACTACTGGTGTGCACTGGCTCCTCCCTCTATGCCCCTCCTCCAGACCCCAGTTAGAATCTGTGCCCGGCCAGAGCTGGGTGCTTTTAGTGAGCTCTCCTGAGCTTGCTAATAAAGTATTTTAGTTAGGTTTTTTATTTTCAGAGAGCTTCTGCTGGCAACAGACTCTCTGCTACGTGGGACTGAGGGGAGAGAAGCAAACCTACTAACTGCGGCTAGGTTGCGCTTCTTAGGCTACTGGACACCATTAGCTCCAGAGGGTTCGAACACAGGATCTTAACCTTGGTCGTCCGTTCCCGAAGCCGCGCCGCCGCCCCCCTCACAGAGCCAGAAGACAGAAGCAAGAAGACATCGAAATCGGCGGTAGAAGACTCCTGTCTTCACATGAGGTAGCGCACAGCACTGCAGCTGTGCGCCATTGCTCCCACACTAACCCACACACTCCGGTCACTGTAGGGTGCAGGGCGCAAGGGGGGCGCCCTGGACAGCAATTAAGTACCTCCTGGCAAAAGCAGCATATATACAGTTGGACACTGTTATGGGTTCACTACGGCTGGCCGGCGGTCGGGCTCCCGGCGACCAGCATCCCGGCGCCGGGAGCCCGACCGCCGGCTTACCGACAGCTTGGCGAGCGCAAATGAGCCCCTTGCGGGCTCGCTGCGCTCGCCACGCTACGGGCACGGTGGCGCGCTACGCGCGCCACACTATTTTATTCTCCCTCTATGGGGGTCGTGGACCCCCACGAGGGAAAATAAGTGTCGGTATGCCGGCTGTCGGGCTCCCGGCGCCGGTATACTGAGCGCCGGGAGCCCGACCGCCGGCAAACAGAAGACCACCCCACTGTTATATGCATGAGCCCCCGCCATTAATTTTACACACAAACGCAGGAGAAGCCCACCGGTGAGGGGGCGGGGCCTTCTTCCTCAGCTCTCACCAGCGCCATTTTCTCTCCACAGCTCCGGTGAGAGGAAGCTCCCCAGGCTCTCCCCTGCACGATAGAGAGGGTGAAAAAGAGAGGGGGGGGGCACATAAATTTGGCGTAAAAACAATATATTCAGCAGCTACTGGGTTAACACTAAGTTACTGTGTGATTCCTGGGTCATATAGCGCTGGGGTGTGTGCTGGCATACTCTCTCTCTGTCTCTCCAAAGGGCCTTGTGGGGGAACGGTCTTCAAATAGAGCATCCCCTGTGTGTGTGGTGTGTCGGTACGTGTGTGTCGACATGTCTGAGGTAAAAGGCTCCCCTAAGGAGGAGATGGAGCAAATATGTGTGTGAGAGGGGGTCTCCGTCGACAACGCCGACACCTGTTTGGATATGTGTAAGCGCTGAGGTGAATTTATTGCACAAAAGATTAGGGAACAGCCAGAAAATCTACCCATGTCTGTCCCTGTGTCACAGAGACGTTCAGAGTCTCACAATGCTCACTATCCAAAATAATAAACACTAATATCGACATGGAGTTTGACTCCAGTGTCGACTACGATAATGCGAAGTTACAGCCAAGATGGCTGAAAGGTATTCAATATATGATTATTGTAATAAAAGATGATTTGCATATCACTGATGACTCATTTGTCCCTGACACAAGGGTACACATGTTAAGGGGAAGAAAGCTGAGGTAAATTTCCCTCCTCTCATGAGGAAAAAGAGCGGGAATATCCAGACAAGATACTGCAGCTTCCCACAAGGAATTCTCAGGCAGTATCCTTTCCCCATGTGTTGGGAATTTTCCCCTAGGGTGTCCTGTTTGCACAGAAGGTAGCACTAGCTATTCTCAGGGATCCTGCAGATAGCGTGCACATTCTAGTATACTTCTCAGACCGGCAATTGTGTCGGCATGGGTTTATAGCGCTGTGGCAGCGTGGACAGGTACCTTATCAGCA
This sequence comes from Pseudophryne corroboree, assembly GCF_028390025.1. Classification (NCBI taxonomy): domain Eukaryota; kingdom Metazoa; phylum Chordata; class Amphibia; order Anura; family Myobatrachidae; genus Pseudophryne; species Pseudophryne corroboree. The sequence goes on along the minus strand of NC_086444.1, from coordinate 1,129,177,738 downwards.
GAGATTGAGACCCTAGTATGCATATATATATATATATATATATATATATAGATATATAGATATATAGATATATATATAGATATATAGATATATAGATATATAGATATATATAGATATATAGATATATAGATAGATAGATATTAAAGATGCTGTCTTAAGTGATATATATATATATATATATAACATGCCCAAAGAGACATGAGTATACTGGGTCCTAGAGTCAAAGCTATGTCGATTTCTGCTTGACGTGTCCTGTAGAATATGCAATGGACAGATGATGCCGACTTAAGAGGCATGTGGAAGGCTGAGGATTGTGTGGAGAAGGGTTCTCGGACCTGGTCTACACAGCTATAGCTGGTAATTCTGATATTTTGCCTTATATTCCTGCACAGCCTAGGAAAGCACGACATTATCAAATGCAGCCTTTCGAATAAAGAAACAAGAAAGTCCGAGGTGCGTCCTTTCTTGCCAGAGGCGGGGGCACAGGAAAGAAGCTGCACAATACAGCTAGTTCCCAGGAACAGAAGTCCTCCCTGGCCTCTACAAAAATCCACCGCAAGGCGGAGCTAGGCCCGGTGGGGGCACGCCTTCGTCAGTTCAGCCACAAGTGGGTTCACTCCCTGTTAGATCCCTGGGCAATAGATATTGTGTCTCAGGGATACAAGCTGGACTTTGAGAAGATGCCCCCTCACCGACGGCCCTGCCGGCTTCCCCCCACGAGAGGGAAACAGTGTTAACTGCAATTCATAAATTGTATCTTCAACAGGTGGTGGTCAAGGTTCCCCTCCTTCAACAAGGAGGGGCTTATTATTCGACCATGTTGTAGTCCCGAAACCAGACGGTTCAGTCGGACCCATATTGAATTTAAAATCCCTGAACATATACCTGAAAGGGTTCAAGTTCAAGATGGAATCGCTAAGAGCGGTTATTGCAAGCCTGAAAGGGGGAGATTTTATGGTGACTCTGGACATAAAGGATGCATACCTTCATGTCCCCATTTATCCACCTCATCAGGCGTACCTCAGAATTGCGGTACAGGATGGTCATTACCAATTTCAGACGTTGCCGTTTGGTCTCTCCACGGCCTTGAGAATATTCACCAAGGTAATGGCGGAAATGATGGTGCTCCTGCGGAAGCAAGGTGTCACTATTATCACGTACTTGGACGATCTCCTCATAAAAGCGAGATCAAGAGAGCAGTTGCTGAACAGCGTATCACTTTCTCTGGAAGTGAAACGGCAACACGGCTGGATTCTATATATTCCAAAGTCGCAGTTGGTTCTTACAGCTCATCTGCCTCTCCTAGGCATGATCCTAGACACAGACCAGAAAAGGGTTTATCTCCCGAAAGAGAGAGCTCAGAAGCTCGTGACACTGGTCAGGAATCTATTAAAACCAAAACAGGTGTCAGTGCATCACTGCACTCGAGTCCTGGGAAGGAGGGTGGCATCATTCGAGGCCATTCCCTTCGGCAGGTTCCATAGGAGGACCTTCCAATGGGACTTACTGGACAAGTGGTCCGGATCACATCTTCCGATGCATCGGTTAATCACCCTATCCCCCAGAGCCAGGGTGTCTCTCCTGTGGTGACTGCAGAGTGCTCACCTTCTCGAAGGTCGCAGATTCGGCATTCAGGACTGGGTCCTGGTGACCACGGATGCAAGCCTCCGAGGGTGGGGGGCAGTCACACAGGGAAGAAATTTCCAAGGGCTGTGGTCAAGGCAGGAGACTTGCCTTCACATCAATATCCTGGAACTAAGGGCCATATACAACGCCCTAAGTCAAGCGGAGACCCTGCTTCGCGACCAACCGGTTCTGATCCAGTCAGACCGCAGTGGCTCATGTAAACCGCCAAGGCGGCACAAGTAGCAGGGTGGCGATGGTAGAAGCCACCAGAATTCTTCGCTGGGCGGAGAATTACGTAAGCGCACTGTCAGCAGTGTTCATTCCGGGAGTGGACAACTGGGAAGCAGACTTCCTCAGCAGGCACGACCTCCACCCGGGAGAGTGGGGACTTCATCAGGAAGTCTTCACGCAGATTGCAAATCGATGGGAACTGCCACAGGTGGACATGATGGCGTCCCGCCTCAACAAAAAGCTAAAAGGGTATTGCGCCAGGTCAAGGGACCCTCAGGCGATAGCTGTGGACGCACTAGTAACTCCGTGGATGTTCCAGTCGGTGTATGTGTTTCCTCCTCTTCCTCTCATACCAAAGGTGCTGAGAATTGTAAGAAAAAGAGGAGTGAGAACAATACTCATTGTTCCGGATTGGCCAAGAAGGACTTGGTACCCGGAACTGCAAGAAATGCTCACAGAGGACCCATGGCCTCTGCCTCTCAGACAGGACCTGTTGCAACAAGGGCCCTGTCTGTTTCAAGACTTACCGCGGCTGCGTTTGACGGCATGGTGGTTGAACGCCGGATCCTAGCGGGAAAAGGCATTCCGGATGAAGTTATTCCTACGCTGATAAAGGCTAGGAAGGACGTGACAGCAAAGCATTATCACCGTATATGGCGAAAATATGTTGCTTGGTGTGAGGCCAGGAAGGCCCCTTTAGAGGAATTCCAGCTGGGTCGATTCCTGCACTTCCTACAGTCAGGAGTGACTATGGGCCTAAAATTAGGGTCCATAAAGGTCCAGATTTCGGCCCTATCCATTTTCTTTAAAAAAGAAATGTCTTCACTGCCTGAGGTTCAGACGTTTGTTAAGGGAGTGCTGTATATTCAGCCCCCTTTTGTGACACCGGTGGCACCTTGGGATCTTAACGTGGTGTTGGGTTTCCTGAAATCCCACTGGTTTGAGCCACTTAAGACTGTGGAGCTGAAATATCTCACGTGGAAAGTGGTCATGCTGTTGGCCTTAGCTTCGGCTAGGCGTGTGTCAGAATTGTCGGCTTTGTCATGTAAAAGCCCCTATCTGGTTTTCCATATGGACAGGGCAGAATTGCGGACTTGTCCGCAATTTCTGCCAAAGGTGGTGTCATCTTTTCATTTGAACCAACCTATTGTGGTGCCTGCGGCTACTTGTGACTTGGAGGATTCCAAGCTGTTTGACGTAGTCCGGGCTTTGAAGATTTAGGTAACCAGAACGGCTGGAGTCAGGAAGACTGACTCGCTGTTTATCCTGTATGCATCCAACAAGCTGGGTGCTCCTGCTTCAAAGCAAACTATTGCTCGCTGGATCTGTAACACGATTCAGCAGGCTCATTCTGCGGCTGGATTGCCGCATCCAAAATCAGTGAAAGCCCATTCCCCAAAGAAGGTGGGCTCTTCTTGGACGGCTGCCCGAGGGGTCTCGGCATTACAGCTTTGCCGAGCAGCTACTTGGTTGGGTTCAAACACATTTGCTAAGTGCTACAAGTTTGATACCCTGGCTGAGGAGGACCTTGTGTTTGCCCATTCGGTGCTGCAGAGTCATCCGCGCACTCCCGCCCGTTTGGGAGCTTTGGTATAATCCCCATGATCCTTACGGAGTCCCCAGCATCCACTAGGACATTAGAGAAAACAAGATTTTACTCACCGGTAAATCTATTTCTCGTAGTCCGTAGTGGATGCTGGGCGCCCGTCCCAAGTGCGGACTTTCTGCAATACGTTTATATAGTTATTGCTTAATAAAGGGTTATGTTATGTTGGCATCCATTGGTTGATGCTCTGTTGTTTGTTCATACTGTTAACTGGGTAAGTTTATCACAAGTTACACGGTGTGATTGGTGTGGCTGGTATGAGTCTTACCCTGGGTTCCAAAATCCTTTCCTTTTAATGTCAGCTCTTCCGGGCACCGTTTCCTTAACTGAGGTCTGGAGGAGGGGCATAGAGGGAGGAGCCAGTGCACACCAGTAGTACTAAATCTTTCTTAGAGTGCCCAGTCTCCTGCGGAGCCCGTCTATTCCCCATGATCCTTACGAAGTCCCCAGCATCCACTACGGACTACTAGAAATAGATTTACCGGTGAGTAAAATCTTATTTTTTGCCCTCTGCGCCTTCACCGGCAAAAAAGACATATCACCCACACATGTAGTCCTTTTGGCCCAATAAATACAAAAAAGCAAGAGGTTCCCCCTTCTTTACGGGTAGGGGAAAGGGAAAGAAGTCCACAGCAGCTTCAGGTTCCCAGGAGCAGAAGTCTACCCCTACTTCTTCCAAATCTTCAGCATGACGCTGGGGCTCCTTTTGCGGGAGGCCGCTTGGGTGGGGGCACGTCTCAAACTGTTCAGCCAAGGTTGGATTCTGTCTGACCTGGATCCCTGGGTGTTGCAAATAGTGTCCCAGGGATACAAGCTGAAGTTTCAAGACGTTCCCCCATGCCGATTTTTCAAATCAACCTTGCCAGTTTCTCTTCCAGAAAGGGAAACAGTAACAGCGGCAATCCAAAAATTGTCAGGATCAGGTCATAGTCCTGGTACCTTTGTCACAAGAAGGGGAGGGGTTTTATTCAAGCCTTTTTGTAGTTCCGAAGCCGGACGGCTCGGTCAGACCGATCCTAAACCTGAAAAATCTGAATCTCTACTTGAAACGATTCAAGTTCAAAATGGAATCACTGAGGGCAGTGATTTCCAGTCTGGAGGAGGGGGACTACATGGTGTCTGTAGACATAAAAGATGCTTACCTGCATGTTCCCATTTATCCTCCTCACCAGGCTTATCTGAGATTCGCGGTTCAGGATTGCCATTACCAATTCCAAACGTTACCTTTCGGTTTCTCCATGGCGCCGAGGGTATTCACCAAGGTGATGGCGAAGATGATGGTTCTCCTGCGTCAAAAAGGAGTCAATATAATTCCTTATCTAGACGATCTCCTGATAAAGGCGAGATCCAGGGAGCAGTTGTTACAAAACATCACACACTCCCTGTCAATACTCCAACAACACGGTTGGATCATAAATTATCCAAAGTCACAGTTGGAACCGACGACAAGATTTGTCTTTTCTCGGGATGATTCTGGACACAGAAGTTCAGAGAGTTTTTCTACCGGTGGAAAAGGCTCTGGAAATCCAGAAAATGGTAAAACAGACATTGAAACCATAGAGTGTCGATCCATTAGTGCATTCGGTTGTTGGGGAAGATGGTGGCGGCCTACGAGGCCATACAGTTTGGCAGGTTCCATGCCAGGGTTTTCCAGTGGGACCTGTTGGACAAGTGGTCGGGATCCCACCTACACATGCACCGGAAGATAATCCTGTCGTCAAAAGCCAGGATTTCGCTCCTGTGGTGGCTACGCAGTTCTCACCTACTAGAGTGACGCAGGTTCGGGATTCAGGACTGGCTCCTGGTAACCACGGATGCAAGTCTCTGAGGCTGGGGAGCTGTCACTCAGGGAGAAAGCTTCCAGGGAAAATGGTCAAGTCAGGAAGCCTGCCTTCACATAAACGTGCTGGAATTGAGAACCATTTACAACGGCCTTCAACAAGCGGTACATCTTCTTCAAGATTATCCCGTGCAGATCCAGTCGGGCAATGTAACAGCAGTCGCGTACATAAACAGGCAAGGCGGAACGAAAAGCACAGCGGCAATGGCAGAGGTGACGAAGATCCTCCTCTGGGCAATTTTCATTCCGGGAGTAGACAACTGGGAAGCAGACTTCCTCAGCAGACACTATCTCCATCCACGAGAGTGGGGCCTACACCAAGAAGTCTTCACAGAGGTGACAAGTCTTTGGGGAGTTCCTCAAGTAGACATGATGGCATCTCGTCTCAACAAGAAGCTGTTGAGCGTCTGATCCTAGCCCGAAAGGGTATTCCCAAGGAAGTCATCCCCACTCTTATTCAGGCCAGGAAAGGAGTAACGTCGAAACATTACCACCGTATTTGGAGAAAATATGTGTCTTGGTGTGAATTCAAGAAGGCTCCTACGGAAGAGTTTGAGTTGGGACGTTTTCTCCATTTTCTGCAGGCTGGTGTGGAGGCGGGCCTACGATTGGGATCAATCAAGGTCCAGATTTCGGCCTTGTCAGTGTTCTTCCAAAAACAATTGGCCTCTCTTCCAGAGGTTCAGACCTTCGTGAAAGGGGTTCTGCACATCCAGCACCATGGGACCTTAACTTGGTGTTGCAATTCCTTCAATCAGATTGGTTTGAGCCTCTACAAGAGATAGAGTTGAAGTTTCTCACTTGGAAAGTGGTGATGCTTTTGGCATCCGCACCGCGGGTGTCTGAATTGAGGGCCTTGTCTCACAAGACCCCTTACCTGATCTTCCATTAAGATAGGGCAGAGTTGAGGATTCGTCAACATTTTCTTCCTAAGGTGGTTTCATCTTTCCACATAAACCAACCTATTGTGGTGCCAGTAGTTACTGACACTTTCACTAAGTCAAAGTCTCTTGATGTGGTTAGGGCTTTGAAGATTTATGTCGCTAGAGCAGAGTCTTTGTTTGTCCTGTATGCTCCCAACAAGATTGGGTGTCCTGCTTCCAAGCAGACTATTGCGCGTTGGATCAGAAGTATGATTCAGCACGCTCATACTACGGCTGGATTGCCGTTACCGACGTCGGTGAAGGCCCATTTTACTAGGAAAGTGGGCTCATCCTGGGCGGCTGCCCGGGGGTCTCGGCATTGCAACTTTGCCGAGCAGCTACTTGGTCGGGGTCAAACACATTTGCTAAATTCTACAAGTTTGACACCTTGACCGATGAAGACCTCAAGTTCGGTCAATCGGTGCTGCAGGGTGAGCAGCACTCTCCTGCCCGTACTGGAGCTTTGGTATAAACCCCATGGTCATGAAGTGGACCCCAGCATCCTCTAGCACGTATGAGAAAACAGGATTTTGATACCTACCGGTAAATCCTTTTCTCCTAGTCCGTAGAGGATGCTGGGCGCCCGTCCCAGTGCGTACTTTACCTGCAGTTTTGTTATTAGAGTTACACAAGTTGTGTTATATTAGTTTCAGCATGTTGCTGTAATTGGTTCATGCCTGTTGGCGTGTGTTCTGTTGAATGCCATGTTGTGCGGCATGGTTGAGGTGTGAGCTGGTATGTATCTCACCACTAGTTTAAAGTAAATCCTTTCCTCGAAATGTCCGTCTCCCTGGGCACAGTTCCAATAATTAAGGTCTGGAGGAGGGGCATAGAGGGAGGAGCCAGTTCACACCCATTGAAAAGTCTTAAGCGTGCCCATGTCTCCTGCGGAACCGTCTATACCCCATGGTCATGAAGTGGACCCCAGCATCCTCTACGGACTAGGAGAAAAGGATTTACCGGTAGGTATCAAAATCCTGTTTTCTACATTCTCCCTCCCATTGCCCCGTCCTATCATTCCGTCTAACGTGTTATAGAATTACTTGACCAAGCCCCATAGCCCACATCACGGCTTTTCAACCTACAGCCCTCCATCTGCTGTGGAACTATACATTCCAGCATGCCCTCCTTCGATTTTAGCATGCCTTAATAGCAAAACTGTGGTAGGGTATGCTGGGATGTGTAGTTCCACACAGCTGGTGGGTCACAGGTTTAAGGCCCATGGCCTACATAAAGGCATCGATTATGGGACATAGCGTTTGGTCATTGGGACACAGCCATGCCCCATCCAGAGTGGGGTATTCGGTCATGGTGGTGGTATGTCACATACGTCTAGTGTGGCTATGGTGTGCTGTCCCCAAATACTACCTGTGTTTATGCGCACCTCTTTCACAGCTGTCTGTCTTGCAAAAACGTATGCTGGATATTCCTCCCAATTTCTCTTACGTTCTAGAGGATACTGGGGTTCCATTTAGTACCATGGGGTATAGACTGGTCCACTAGGAGCCATGGGCACTTTAAGAATTTGATAGTGTGGGCTGGCTCCTCCCTCTATGCCTCCTCCTACAGTTTAGAAAATGTGCCCAGAGGAGCCGGTCACGCTTATGGAAGCTCCTGAAGAGTTTTCTGCATTTATATTATAGGTTTGTTATTTTCAGGCAGGGCTGGTTGGCACCAGCCTGCCTGCTTCGTGGGACCTAGGGGAGGGTGGGAATGGCCCAAACTCTTGAAGGTTTAATGGTCCCGTTCCCCACTGACCGGACACTGAGCTCCTGAGGGAACTATTCGCAAGCCCCACCACGGTGAACATACATTCCCGCAGCACGCCACCACCCCTAACCGAGCCAGAAGAATGAAGAGTGGTGAGTACAAAGCCGGAGTCCCGGCTAGCGGGTCGCCAGTCATTATGGCGGCATGAGGGTACGGAGACGCACGGCTTCTAACTGGGGCGGAATGCATCTCCAGACACAGTACACAGCTGCGTCTCAGTACACTGTACACAGTACCCACACTGGCAAAAACCGCCTTCAAACTGTTTTCTCTCCATTTTGAGCACCAGATTACCTCAGCCAGTATAAAAAAAAGCCTGAAGACAGCGCGCCATTGAAGGGGCGGGGCCTTCACTATGAGCAGATCCAGCAGTTCACCAGTGCCATTTTTCCTCTACAGTGGACACAGACGCTGACTGACAGGGACGCGCAGCTCCTCCAGAGAGACTCCAGATTACCTCAGCAGTACCAGGGGGTCATAGCAGGGGGGAGCGATTTATTAGTGTACGAAGTCCCCTATCAGGGTACTTAGTCTGCGACCAGGCTAAGCTTGGCATAAGCGATAAGGGCGCGGTGGGGGCTGGCTCCAAATAACACTGTGTCTCCCTGAAGGATTCTTTGTGGGTTAATTGTGCTTAACCTTTTCGTGTGTGTGTGCTGTCACATTTACATTATGTCAGGCAAAGAGTGTTTGTTTCTTGTACAGCGGAGGGTTACTTTTCACCAGGGGGCTCACTACTGGGTACTCAGGGCAGTGCATCTTCCCAGAATAACGTGGCTGAACCGGAGTGGGTTAATTCCATTAAGGGAATGATCTCAAATATGTCTACAAAACTATCCCGCAATGAGAAAGAGACGCAATACTTAAGACTGACTGTGGATGGGTTTATGAATAGAGACTCAGTCCCCAAACAAACGTCTCAATCCCCTCCCATTTGTCCGCAAAAACGAACTCTGGCCCATATTCTGCAGTCTGACGTTGACTGGTCAGACATGGAGGAGAGGGTGAGGTGGATTTGCAGGGGGGGGGGGGGGGGATGCTACTCTGTCACAGGGAATAGAGACTGTCAGAGATGTTCTGCAAATTCCTGATAAGGTGTCAGAGGAGTGTTATTTTAATGTAAAAAATAAGTCCTCAGTCACTTTTCCTGTGTCAAAGGAATTGAATACCCTGTTTGAAGAACCGTGGGTTAATCCTGATAAGAAATTTCAAATCCCTAAAAGGTTACTCTCCTCTGGAAGATAGGAAGAAATTGGAAAATCCACAGATAGTGGACGCATCAGTCGCTAGGCTGTCACGAAAAGTTGTATTGCCTGTCCCTGGTGCAGCCTCCCTGAAAGAGACGGCTGATCGTAAAATTGAGACTACACTCAAATCATTGTACACAGCTGCTGGGGTGGCCCAGAGACCAACTATTGGAAGTGCGTGGATCACAGAAGCTGTTGCTAAATTGTCAGGTAACCTAATTGAGGGGTTGTTTAGGGGGGGGGTGTGTTGTTTTACTCCTGCAGCATATACAGGACTCTGCGAACTTTATGGTGGAAGCCATAAAAGAGATTGGTTTGCTTAATGCACGCACCACCGCTATGGCAGTGTCAGCACGCAGGGGCTTGTGCCTACGCCAGTGGACTGCTGATGCGGACTCCAGGAAGGCGTGGAAGGCCTACCATTCACAGGAGGGGACTTGTTTGGAGACGGACTACACAAATGGATCTCCAGAGCTACTGCGGGTAGGTCTACATATCTTCGTTCCGCAGCTCCCCCAGCCAGGAAAGCTTATTCAGCTTCAAATTTGCAGTCCTTTCGGACAGCCAAGTTTAAGGGAAAATCCAGAAGTGCTTCTACGGCCTGCAGAGGCGCAAGAGGTAAACCATGCAAACCAGCAACTGCAGGTGCTCAGGAACAGAGCTCAGGCTCTGCTTCCTCAAAGCCTTCAGTATGACGGTGGACCGCGATGCCTGGAGGACTGTCAGGTGGGAGCCCGACTAAAATTCTTCAGTCACATCTGGTCAAGTTCGTGCTGGGTTCCCTGGGTCATAGATCTTATTTCCCAGGGCTACAGATTAGAGTTCCAAGAGCTCCCACCTCACAGATTCTTCAAATCAGGCTTACCAGCTTCACAAGAGGCAAGTATAACTTTACAGCTGGCCATCCAAAAACTGGTACAGACTCAAGTCATCGTTCCAGTTCCACATCATCTGCACAACAAGGGGTACTATTCAAACCTGTTTGTAGTACCGAAACCGGACGATTCGGTGCGACCAATTCTGAACCTCAAGTCCTTTAACCCGTTCTTAAGAGTGTTCAAGTTCAAGATGTAGTCTCCGAGAGCGGTGATCTCAGGTTTGCAGGAAGGGGAATTCCTAGTGTCTCTGGATATCAAGGATGCGTACCTTCACATTCCGGTCTGGCCGCCTCAGGCTTATCTATGGTTTGCACTGCAGGACTGTCCCTACCAGTTCCAGGCCCTGCCATTTGGTCTCTCCACGGCACCGAGGGTGTTCACCAAAGTGATGGCAGAGATGATGTTTGTACTCCGCAAGCAGGGAGTGAACATAGGGGGTCATTCCGAGTTGTTCGCTCGCAAGCTGCTTTTAGTAGCTTTGCACACGCTAAGCCGCCGCCTACTTGGGAGTGAATCTTAGCTTATCAAAATTGCGAACGAAAGATTCGCAATATTGCGAAAATACTTCTCTGTGCAGTTTCTGAGTAGCTCGAGACTTACTCTTCCAGTGCGATCAGTTCAGTGCTTGTCGTTCCTGGTTTGACGTCACAAACACACCCAGCGTTCGGCCAGACACGTTTTTCCCAGAAACACCCACTTCCTGTCAATCACACTCCGATCACCAGAACGAAGAAAAAACCTTGTAATGCCGTGAGTAAAATACCAAACTGCATAGCAAATTTACTTGGCGCAGTCGCACTGCGGACATTGCGCATGCGCATTAGCGACTAATCGCTCCGTTGCGAGAGAAAAAATACCGAGCGAACAACTCTGAATGACCCCCATAATTCCGTACCTGGACAATCTTCTGATAAAGGCGCCGTTCAGGGAGAGGTTGCTGGACAGCATTGTTTTCTCAACCAATCTTCTCCACAATCACGGGTGGATTCTGAACCTTCCGAAATATCACCTAGAGCCAACACGGAGGCTCCCAATCCTGGGAACAATACTGGACATGGAGTCTCAGAAAGTGTTCCTTCTGTTGGAAAAGGCATTGGTAATCCAGATGATGGTTCGGGATGTCCAGAAGCCAACCCGGATATCGGTGCACCTATGCATTCGCCGCCTTGGGAAAATGGTGGCCTTTTACGAGGTGCTTCAATACGGAAGGTTTCCAGCTCGATCTATTGGACAAATGGTCTGGATCGCATCTTCACATGCACAAGAGGATCCATCTGTCGCCAAAAGCCAGGATCTCCCTTCTGTGGTGGCTACAGATTTCTGACCTCGTCGAGGGTTGGAGGTTCGGAATTCAGGACTGGATTCTGTTAACCACGGACGCAAGCCTCAGAGGTTGGGGAGCAGTCACCCAGGGAGTGCAGTTACAAGGAAGATGGTCAAGTCAGGAATTCATCCTTCCAATCAACATTCTGTAACTCAGGGCCATATACAACGCACTTCTGCAGGCCTCTTATCTTCTTCACGATCGGGCCTTTCAGGTCCAGTCGGACAATGTGACGGCAGTGACGTACATAAACCGAGAGGATGGAACGAAAAGCAGAGCAGCAATGTCAGGTGTCAAGAATTCTCCTCTAGGCAGAAAAAAAACGCTGTGGCGTTGGCATCAGTCTTCATTCCGGGAGTGGACAACTGGGAAGCAGACTTACTCAGCAGACACGACCTGCACCCGGGGGAGTGGGGCCTTCACCTGAGGGTGTTCAGGTGCTTGACACGTCTGTTGGGATATCCACAAATCGACATGATGGCCTCTCGTCTCAACAAGAAGCTCAAGCCGTATTGTTCCAGTTCGAGAGACCCACATGCAGTGGCGGTAGACGCTCTGACAACTCCATGGGTCTATCAGATGGTGTACTCGTTTCCTCCTCTTCCTCTGATCCCAAGAATTCTCAAAATAATAAAAAGGGAAAAGCTTCAAGCAATACTCATTGCTCCGGACTGGCCAAGAAGGACCTGGTACGCGGACCTTCTGGAGATGTTCCTCGAAGATCCGTGGCCTCTACCTCTTTGCGAGGATCTTCTGCAATAGGGCCCGTTCGTCTATCAGGACTTACCGTGGCTACGTTTGACGGCATGGAAGTTGAACAGCTGATTCTAGTCAGAAGAGGGATCCCTAACAAAGTTATCCCGATTATGATTCAAGCCAGGAAGGGGGTAACGTTTAAACATTACCACCGTATTTGGAAGAAATACGTCTTTTGGTGTGAGAGCAGAAATTATTCTGCAGTGGAATTTCACCTGGGACGTTTCCTGCTTTTTCTGCAGGCAGGTGTGGATGTGAGCCTACATCTGGACTCCATAAAAGTCCAGATTTCAGCCTTGTCCATTTTCTTTAAAAAAAATTGTCTTCTCTCCCTGAGATCCAGACATTCTTGAAAGGTGTTCTGCACATCCAACCTCCCTTTGTGCCTCCCATGGCACCTTGGGAGCTCAATGTGGTGCTGCAGTTCCTCCAATCGAACCCATTACAGGAGGTGGACGTAAAATATCTTACGTGGAGGACCGTCACACTGTTGGCCTTGGCTTCAGCAAGACGTGTGTCGGAGCTGAGGACTTTCTCACAAGAGCCCCTATTTAATTTTCCATGAGGACAGAGCTGTACTCAGAACTACTGTGGTTCCGGTTATCACCGACACTTCCACTACTTCAAAGTCTTTGAATGTTGTGAGGGCTTTGAAGGTATACGTAAAGAGGACAGCTTGTCACAGGAAATCTGACTCGCTGTTTATTGTATATGATCCCAATAAAATTGGGTGTCCTGCTACAAAGCAGACAGTTGCACGCTAGATCAGGCTCACTATCCAGCATGCTTATTCCATGGCTGTTTTACCGGTTCCAAAATTTGTACAGGCCCACTCTACTAGATTGGTGGGTTCTTCCTGGGATGCTGCCCGGGCTGTCTCGGCTTTACAGCTCTGCCGAGCGGTTACTTGGTCTGGTTCAAACACGTTTGCCAAGTTCTACAAGTTTGATACTTTGATCAAACTGAAGGTCCTTAGAGGCCAATCGGTCCTGCAGGGAACCTCAGTACTCTCTCACCCGGTTTGGAGCTTTGGTACTTCCCCATGGTACAAAATGAATCCCCATTATCCTCTAGGATGTAAGAGAAAATAGGATTTTAATTACCTACCGGTAAATCCTTTTCTCTTACGTCCTAGAGGATGCTGGGGACTCCGTAAGGACCATGGGGTATAGACGGGCTCCGCAGGAGACATGGGCACTATAAAGAACTTCTAGTAAGGGTGTGCACTGGCTCCTTCCTCTATGCCCCTCCTCCAGACCTCAGTTGGATCCTGTGCCCAGAGGAGATTAGGTGCACTACAGGGGTGCTCTCCTGAGTTTCTCTGAAAAAGAATTTTGTTAGTTTTTTTATTTTCAGGGAGCACTGCTGGCAACAGGCTCCCTGCTTCGTGGGACTGAGGAGAGAGAAGCAGACATACTTAAGTGATAGGCTCTGCTTCTTAGGCTACTGGACACCATTAGCTCCAGAGGGAGTCGGAACGCAGGTCTCCCCCCGCTGTTCGTCCCAGAGCCGCGCCGCCGTCGTCCTCACAGAGCCAGAAGATAGAAGCCGGGTGAGTATAAGAAGAAAAGAAGACTTCAAGGTGGCAGAAGACTTCAGATCTTCACTGAGGTAAGCGCGCCATTGCTCCCACACACTACACACACTGACAGGCACTGATGGGTGCAGGGCGCAGGGGCGGTGCCCTGGGCAGCAATATAACCCTCTGGACTGGCATTATATAGATATTAGGCTGTGGAGGCAGTTAATATATAAATCCCCCGCCATTTTTTATACAATTGAGCGGGACCGAAGCCCTCCGCTGGAGGGGGCGGAGCTTGGGCCCTCAGAACTAACCAGCGCCATTTTCTCCACAGAGCACTGCAGAGAAGCTGGCTCCCCGGACTCTCCCCTGCTGAACACGGTGACAGAGGGCTGAAAAGAGGGGGGGGGGGGGGGCACTTGTAAGGCGCAGTGAGTGTATTACACGATTATTATAATATAAAAGCGCTATATCTGGGAATTTGTTTCCAGTGTCAGTTGGCGCTGGGTGTGTGCTGGCATACTCTCTCTCTGTCTCTCCAAAAGGCCTTGTTGGGGAACTGTCCCCTTATATATATATCCCTGTGTTTGTGGGGGGTGTCGGTACGTGTGTGTCGGCATGTCTGAAGCGGAAGGCTCATGCAAGGAGGAGGTGGAGCAGATGATTGGTGTGTCTCCGTCGGCAACGCCGACTCATGATTGGTTGGACATGTGAAATATGTTAAATGCAAATGTGACCTTATTACATAAGAGAATGGACAAAGCAGAGTCCAGGGAAAAAGCAGGGAATCAATCCACGGATTGGACTGGGTCACAGGGCCCTTCAGGGTCTCAAAAACGTCCCCTATCCCAAATAGCAGACACTGATACCGACACGGATTCTGACTCCAGTGTCGACTACGATGATGCAAAGTTACACCCAAGGGTGGCCAAAAGCATTCATTATATGATTATTGCAATAAAAGATGTTTTGCATATCACTGATGACCCCTCTGTCCCTGACACGAGGGTACACATGTTTAAGGAAAAGAAACCTGAGGTAACATTTCCCCCATCATGAACTGAATGAAGTATTTGAAAAAGCTTGGGAAACTCCAGACAAAAAACTGCAGATTCCCAAGAGGATTCTTATGGCATATCCTTTCCCTGTACAGGACAGGGTACGGTGGGAATCCTCGCCCAGGGTGGACAAGGCTTTAACTCGTCTGTACAAGAAGGTGGCGCTACCGTCTCCAGACACGGCAGCCCTCAAGGATCCTGCTGATCGCAGACAGGAAACTACCTTGAAATCTATTTATTCGCATACGGGTGCTTTGCTCAGGCCGGCGATAGCATCGGCATGGGTTTGTAGCGCAGTTGCAGCGTGGACAGATACCTTGTCAGCTGGCTTTGATACCCAAGACAGGGATACCATTTTACTGACCTTAGGTCACATTAAAAACACAGTCTTATATATGAGAGACGCTCAAAGAGACGTGGGGCTGCTTGGTTCCAGAGCCAACGCCATGGCTATTTCTGCGAGGCGAGCTCTGTGGACCCGCCAATGGACGGGTGATGCAGACTCAAAGAAGCATATGGAGGTTTTACCTTACAAGGGTGAAGTTTTGTTTGGGGATGGTTTCGCGGACCTGGTTTCCACAGCTACCGCGGGTAAATCTACTTTTTTTGCCTTTTGTTTCCCAACACTGAGGGAGTCCGCAACGGTGGGGGCACGTCTTCGGCTCTTCAGCCAGGTCTGGGTTCTGTCAGACGTGGATCCTTGGGCGATGGAGATTGTATCTCAAGGCTACAAACTGGAATTCGAAGAGGTGCCCCCTCGCCGATTTTTTAAGTCGGCCTTGCCAACTTCTTCCTCGGAGAGGGAAGTAGTATTGGCTGCAATTCAAAAGCTGTGTCAACAGCAAGTGATTGTCAAGGTTCCCCTGGTCCAACAGGGGAAAGGGTACTATTCAACCCTGTTCGTGGTCCCCAAGCCGGATGGTTCGTCAGACCCATTTTAAATCTAAAATCCCTAAACCTGTACTTGAAAAAGTTCAAATTCAAGATGGAATCGCTCCGGGCAGTGATCTCCAGCCTGGAAAGGGGGGATTTTATGGTATCACTGGACGTGAAGGATGCCTACCTTCATGTCCCCATATATCCTCCTCATCAGGAGTACCTGAGATTCGCTGTACAGGACTGTCACTACCAGTTTGGGCTTTCCACGGCACCGAGGATTTTCACCAAGGTGATGGCGGAGATGATGGTGCTCCTGCGCAGGCAGGGAGTCACAATTATTCCGTACTTGGACGATCTCCTGATAAAAGCGAGATCGAGAGATCAATTGCTGAAGAGCGTGCCGCTCTCCCTGAGAGTGCTACGACAGCATGGTTGGATTCTCAATGTGCCAAAGTCACAATTGGTTCCAACGACTCGACTATCATTCCTAGGCATGATTCTGGACACGGAACGGAAGAGGGTTTTTCTCCCAATGGAAAAAGCCCAGGACCTCCAGAACATGGTCAGAGACCTGCTTAAACCAAAAAGAGTGTCTGTTCATCAATGCACTCGAGTTCTGGGGAAAATGGTGGCAGCCTACGAGGCCATCCCCTTCGGCATGTTCCATGCGAGGACATTTCAGTGGGACCTTCTGGACAAGTGGTCAGGGTCCCATCTACAAATACATCAGAAGATAAGCCTGTCCCCCAGGGCCAGGGTGTCTCTCCTGTGGTGGCTGCAGAGTGCTCACCTTCTAGAGGGTCGCAGGTTCGGCATTCAGGACTGGGTTCTGTTAACCACGGACGCGAGCCTCCGAGGATGGGGAGCAGTCACACAAGGAAGAAATTTTCAGGGACTATGGTCAAGCCAGGAGGCTTGTCTACACATCAACGTGCTGGAATTGAGGGCCATATACAACGGCCTACGACAGGCGGAGAATCTTCTTCACGACCTACCGGTGCTGATTCAATCAGACGTCACAGCCGTGGCTCATGTAAACCGCCAAGGCGGGACAAGGAGCAGAGTGGCGATGGCGGAA
This sequence comes from Pseudophryne corroboree, assembly GCF_028390025.1. Classification (NCBI taxonomy): domain Eukaryota; kingdom Metazoa; phylum Chordata; class Amphibia; order Anura; family Myobatrachidae; genus Pseudophryne; species Pseudophryne corroboree. The sequence continues at coordinate 1,129,161,000 of NC_086444.1, read as the reverse complement.
GCCACCAGGATTCTTCGCTGGGTGGAAAATCTCGTAAGCGTTCTATCAGCGGTCTTCATACCGTGAGTGGACAACTGGGAAGCAGACTTCCTCAGCAGACACGATCTTCATACAGGAGAGTGGGGACTTCATCAAGAAGTCTTTGCAGAGGAGATAAGTCATTGGGGACTTCCTCAAATAGACATGATGGCGTCACGCCTCAACAAAAAGCTTCGGAGGTATTGTGCCAGGTCAAGGGACCCTCAGGCAGTAGCGGTAGACGCCCTAGTGACACCATGGGTATTTCAGTCGGTCTATGTGTTCCCTCCTCTGCCTCTCATCTCAAAAATATTGAGAATTATAAGACGAAAAAGAGTACAGACAATACTCGTTGTTCCAGATTGGCCTCGAAGGGCCTGGTATTCAGATCTTCAGGAAATGATAACAGAAGATCCGTGGCCTCTTCCTCTCAGGGAGGACCTGTTGCAGCAGGGGCCCTGCGTATTCCAAGACTTACCGCGGCTACGTTTGACGGCATGGCGGTTGAACTCCGAATCCTAGCTGGGAGAGGTATTCCGGAGGAAGTCATCCCTACTCTGATAAAGGCTAGGAAGGAGGTGACGGTGAAACATTATCACCGTGTCTGGAGGAAGTATGTATCTTGGTGTGAAGCCAAGAATGCTCCTACGGAAGATTTCCATCTGGGCCGTTTTCTCCACTTTCTACAGACAGGAGTGGATATGGGCCTGAAGTTAGGCTCCATTAAGGTACAGATTTCGGCCCTATCTATATTCTTTCAGAAGGAATTGGCTTCTCTCCTAGAAGTCCAGACTTTTGTGAAGGGAGTGCTGCACATCCAGCCTCCTTTTGTGCCCCCTGTGGCACCTTGGGACCTTAACATGGTGTTAAGTTTCCTAAAATCTCACTGGTTTGAGCTTCTTCAAACGGTGGAATTAAAATTTCTCACTTGGAAGGTGGTCATGTTATTGGCCTTGGCATCTGCAAGGCGGGTGTCTGAATTGGCGGCCTTGTCTCACAAGAGCCCCTATTTGATTTTCCATGTGGATAGAGCAGAGTTGAGGACTAGTCCTCAATTTTTGCCTAAGGTGGTTTCTTCATTGCATATGAACCAACCTATTGTGGTGCCCGTGGCTACGGATGACTTGGAGGACTCCAAGTCCCTGGATGTAGTCAGGGCCTTAATAATTTATGTAGCCAGGACGGCTAGGGTTAGGAAAACAGAGGCTCTGTTTGTCCTGTATGCAGCCAACAAAGTTGGCGCTCCTGCTTCTAAGCAGACCATTGCTCGCTGGATCTGTAACACGATTCAGCAGGCTCATTCTACGGCTGGATTGCCGTTACCAAATTCGACTAGGAAGGTGGGCTCTTCTTGGGCGGCTGCCCGAGGCGTCTCGGCATTACAGCTTTGCCGAGCAGCTACTTGGTCAGGTTCAAACACTTTTGCAAAATTCTGCAAGTTTGATACCCTGGCTGATGAGGACCTCGCGTTTGCTCAATCGGTGCTGCAGAGTCGTCTGCACTCTCCCGCCCGGTTTGGAGCTTTGGTATAAACCCCATAGTCCTTACGGAGTCCCCAGCATCCTCTAGGACGTAAGAGAAAATAAAATTTTAAACCTACCGGTAAATCTTTTTCTCCTAGTCCGTAGAGAATGCTGGACGCCCGTCCCAGTGCGGACTAAATCTGCAAGACTTGTATATAGTTGTTGCTTACATAAAGGGTTATGTTACAGTTGGGATCGGTCTTTCTAGGGTATTCAATTATCCGCAAATTCGCGGCAATTTTTCACCCGAAAACGCTCAGTTTTTCGACCTATTTAATTCCAAACTGGTTTCACCTGAAAATTCTTGCAGTGAAAAGTGCAGGTGAAAATGCGGAATCAGCCTGTACCCCAAAAAATACTAAACTAACATAGGAAAACAGAGAAGTGTATTAGAGACCACATTAGAGAGTTTTGGGGGACTTAAATTGTGTGAAATGGCTGTTTATATGCATTTTTTTAAAAATGCAAAAAAATTATAGAAAGCAAGTTTTTTGTTTGTTTTTTTGAGCAAAATAAATGCTCTCATTAAATTTGGGGTACATGAAAATGGGTACTTTAAAAAAAAAAAAGTGGAAACAGACCGATTTACTCCCATCTACAAGCCTAAAAACACCTGTCCCACTCATAAAGCACCCCAATATACCTGTCCCATACCTTGAACCCCAATTTCCATCACTTTGTACTTTTTCACCCCAAAAATGACATGTCATTATTGGCCAATTAAAAATAATTTAAAATCCTCAACGTGCCTAATTAGTCATTAAGGGGGGTGTCCCAGGAGTTCTGTACCATATTCAAACATTTTTACCTTAAAATAGTGACTTCCCAACTTTTCACCTGCTTCAGAGTAGGTGAAGTGAAATTAGTAAAAAAATGAACACCGATAAATTTTCCAGGAAAATTGAATAGGCTGTGATTGCGTTTCGTGTGAAAAGTCCGTTTTTTTTGGGCGAAAACCGGACTTTTCACGCGAAAAGTCCTTTATCGCTGCTAATTGAATATACCCCTTTGACTGATACTGTGTTTTGTTCATACTGTTAACTGGTTGCGTATATTCCAGGTTATACGGTGTGGATGGTGTGGGCTGGTATGAATCTTTCCCTTAGATTAACAAAATCCTTTCCTCATATTGTCCATCTCCTCTGGGCACAGTTTCTCTAACTGAGGTCTGGAGGAGGGGCATAGATGGAGGAGCCAGTGCACACCCATACTAAAAGTTCTTTATAGTGCCTATGTCTCCTGCGGAGCCCGTCTATACCTCATGGTCCTTACGGAGTCCCCAGCATCCTCTACGGACTAGGAGAAAAAGATTTACCGGTAGGTTTAAAATCTTATTTTCTCGTAGTCCGTAGAGGATACTGGGCACCCGCCCGGTGCTTCGTTCTTCCTGCACTGTTACTTGGTTAGGTATTGTTGGTTCAGCTATTACTGTTCCTGTTTAAAGTTGGGTTAGCATAGTTTTCCTCTGTTTTGTGTGTGCTGGTTCAGAATCTCACCACTATCTAGATCTATCCTTCTCTCAAAGTACGTCCGTCTCCTTGGGCACAGTTTCCTAGACTGAGTCTGATAGGAGGGGCATAGAGGGAGGAGCCAAGCCACACTATCAAATTCTTAAAGTGCCCATGGCTCCTAGTGGACCCGTCTATACTCCATGGTACTAAATGGAACCCCAGTAACCTCTAAGAACAACGAGAAAAGGATTTACCTGTAGGTAATTTAAAATCCAATTATTTTCTTCAGTGGGTACAGTAGACCAGATTGGCTGGACAGCTCCACCTAAATAAGGGACATAATGACATCTATAAATGTGTATGCAGTTGATTACTAAAAACATCCTCCAATCTTTTTTCTTTTTATATTGTAGTAACTCGGTGGGTGGATTGTCGGTGTTCACAGGTCAAAATGGCTGCTTCCATTGCATAGTTGTATTCATTTTGGCTTTTTGGGAGTGTTGCGCCTTCCTGAGTTTTGATGTTGTACATTTTATTTTTCTCTACATTTCATGTACAGTGATGTGCAATGATACAGCACTCCTATTACAGCACTCCTGGCGCTCATCAAGCATTTGATTTGATGATGCTGTTGAAAAAGATTAGTCTCTCCTTATATCTGCAGATTTTTTTTTTTTTTTTCTAGTAGAGATGAAAGTTGCGGAATTGTCTCTGGACTAACTTTAAAGTACCCTCTGGAAATGTTTACTGGGTTCATTATTTTCAATTTCACTTGTTTTGAACAGAGTTTTTATAGTTGTTATGCTATGAAATAACCTTTTAAATAACGTTTTATAGCTAATGTAGTGTGTGCGCAGAACAATAACAGCATTTTATTTTTTTGGGGGGAGGGGGGGTTGCTAATGCTACTAATTTACTTTATACTCCTGTATTTTACTGCAGTAGGTTCATGCTAAGGACTCTCTCTCTCTCTCTCTCTCTCTCTCTCTCTCTCTCTCTCTCTCTCTCTCTCTCTTGTGTGTCTTGTAAGCTAAGTTCATCAGGGCTGCCATGTGGTTTATTCTGGAGGGGGGGGGGAACAGTGATCTTTACAGGTTTCTGTGGCTTCAGAGTAGTGTGTTTGGCCAGCTCACCTCAAAATGCTGATTAAATGCACAATAGCGGTTTTGGAACAGATTTTTATATGATCCTGGAGCTCATAAATACCTTCTACTTTATATTGTAATGATATCAGAAGTTATGTTATAGAAAATATGTTATCACTTATTTATGTAGTGCGTGCATATTCAACAGCGATTCCAGTATGTTTTTGCACTGGGACAGTTAATTAATTGCAAACACTGAGAGAACATACAGACTCCACACAGGTTTGGGTATGTATACACCGAGAAATATTAGCAAGTAATCATTTTAAGAAATGTTTACAGTCGGTGCTTTACAGCACTTTGCAAGCATGCTGCTAATGGTATTACTATTTCTCTGTCATTCTCTGCTGCCATCTTGTGGTGAGATTTATGTTGGCATTGCTTATACAAACCTGCTCATTGCAGTTGGTGATTAACAACATTTTCACATCAATTTCGGGGGATAATTGACTCTCCGTATTTGGCTGCTGAATGTTCCATTTTTCTGTGGAGGAATTTATCCTTAATTGTTCTGCGTGGGATTTCTTCCATCATTTTCGTTCTGCCTAAACATCTACCTCATCCTCATCACAGATCAGACAATTGTTGTTCCACCTCTATTTATAGACTTTTTAGAATCCACAAAATTTACATTTGCTACGGGGCATGTTGGGGCTACAAATTGTGCTGCAACTTTGCTCATCCAGATTGTCTAAAAGAAATTGTTTTAGAAACCTTGTAGTAGTGTGCAACAGGCTCAATACAATATATGTTGTGCCATAGATTCTCTTTTCTACTCCTCTGTAGCCCGCATGTCTGCAGGACATTGCCCTGATCCAAGTGCTGTCTGAAAGGGGCATATCTAGAAGGCTTAGCAGAACTCTTCCATCCTAAACACTTGTGTGTTAAAAATACCTTTACTTGTCCGTACCCCACTGACCACTGGTTGTGTCCCCGTCTTATCAAAGGTTTTATCTATGGCAGATTAATCTAGATCAGGGCTGGCCAAACTGGTCCTCGAGATCTACCAACACTTCACATTTTCCAGACCACCTAACTGATGCACAGGTGTAGTCATTACTAATAAAGATGTGCTGCATTCATTCCAAACTGACAATTCTACAGATCTCCAGGAGGCCTGGAAAACATGAACTGTTGGTAGATCTCGAGGACTGGTTTGGCCAGCCCTGATCTAGATTCAACTATGCTCTCTGCTTAATCACACGTGCTCTATGAGCAACAACGCCTAATTTTTCCCCCTCCTGTGCCGGGCAGTCAGTGGCAGTGCATACATACTGAGCATTAGGACGACCATATCGCTCAGTGACATCACGCTGCGGCCGGGTCGTGCAGGCAGCTCTTAGACGACAGTCCAAATTGACCTGCATGCACGGCCGACAGCAAGGGTCATTAACGACCCATAGGGCCGCAAATCGATCATTGTTGCCGGCATGCACACTTGCTGAGAAAGTGAACGACGTCGCTCAGGGAGGGTGACAATGAGCAACGTCGTTCATTTTCTCGTCAAGTGTGTATGCACCTTTAGGTGCACATCCGAAAAGGCGCGTTCTATCTGTATTACATACGTTATGCTAATTTCTTTTAAAAGTCTGGGAAATCTCTTTAATCCGTGTTCATTATGTAACGTTTATTATAAGGAATGACGCCCAATTAGTAGTGATGAGCGGGTTCGGTTCCTCGGAAACCGAACCCACCCGAACTTCACCCATTTTACACGGGTCCGAGGCATACTCTGATTCTCCCGTATGGCTCGGTTAATCCGAGCGCGCCCGAACGTCGTCATCCCGCTGTTGGATTCTCGCGAGATTCGGATTCTATATAAGCAGCCGCGCGTCGCCGCCATTTTCACTTGTGCATTGGAAATGTTAGGGAGAGGACGTGGCTGGCGTCCTCTCCGTTTATTAATAATATTTGTGCTTATTGCTTAATTGTGGGGACTGGGGAGCAGCTGTATTATATAGGAGGAGTACAGTGCAGAGTTTTGCTGACAGTGACCACCAGTATACGTTGTCTGCCTGAAAAACACTCCATATCTGTGCTCGGTGTGCTGCATATATCTGTGCTCACACTGCTTAATTGTGGGCACTGGGGACCACCAGTATATATTATATAGGAGGAGTACAGTGCAGAGTTTTGCTGACCAGTGACCACCAGTATACATTGTCTGCCTGAAAAACACTCCATATTTGTGCTCAGTGTGCTGCATATATCTGTGCTCACACTGCTTTATTGTGGGCACTGGGGACCACCAGTATATATTATATAGGAGGAGTACAGTGCAGAGTTTTGCTGACCAGTGACCACCAGTATACGTTGTCTGCCTGAAAAACACTCCATATCTGTGCTCAGTGTGCTGCATATATCTGTGCTCACACTGCTTTATTGTGGGGACTACCAGTATATTATATAGGAGGAGTACAGTGCAGAGTTTGCTGACAGTGACCACCAGTATACGTTGTCTGCCTGAAAAACACTCCATATCTGTGCTCAGTGTGCTGCATATATCTGTGCTCACACTGCTTTATTGTGGGGACTGGGGACCAGCAGTTTTACTATCCATCCATACCTGTGGTGCATTTTAGTTTTGCAGTTTGCTGACAGTGACCACCAGTGTATATATAGCAGTACGGTACGGAAGGCCACTGCTCTACCTACCTCTGTGTCGTCAAGTATACTATCCATCTAGATTCTATACCTGTGGTGCATTTTAGTTTTGCAGTTTGCTGACAGTGACCACCAGTATATATAGCAGTACGGTACGGAAGGCCACTGCTCTACCTACCTCTGTGTCATCAAGTATACTATCCATCTAGATTCTATATCTGTGGTGCATTTTAGTTTTGCAGTTTGCTGACAGTGACCACCAGTATATATAGCAGTACGGTACGGAAGGCCACTGCTCTACCTACCTCTGTGTCGTCAAGTATACTATCCATCCATACCTGTGGTGCATTTCAGTTGTGCGCAGTATATATAGTAGTAGGCCATTGCTATTGATACTGGCATATAATTCCACACATTCAAAAATGGAGAACAAAAATGTGGAGGTTAAAATAGGGAAAGATCAAGATCCACTTCCACCTCGTGCTGAAGCTGCTGCCACTAGTCATGGCCGAGACAATGAAATGCCATCAACGTCGTCTGCCAAGGCCGATGCCCAATGTCATAGTAGAGAGCATGTAAAATCCAAAAAACAAAAGTTCAGTAAAATGACCCTAAAATCAAAATTGAAAGCGTCTGATGAGAAGCGTAAACTTGCCAATATGCCATTTACGACACGGAGTGGCAAGGAACGGCTGAGGCCCTGGCTTATGTTCATGGCTAGTGGTTCAGATTCACATGAGGATGGAAGCACTCATCCTCTCGCTAGAAAAATGAAAAGACTTAAGCTGGCAAAAGCACAGCAAAGAACTGTGCGTTCTTCTAAATCACAAATCCCCAAGGAGAGTCCAATTGTGTCGGTTGCGATGCCTGACCTTCCCAACACTGGACGGGAAGAGCTTGCGCCTTCCACCATTTGCACGTCCCCTGCAAATGCTGGAAGGAGCACCCGCAGTCCAGTACCTGATAGTCAAATTGAAGATGTCACTGTTGAAGTACACCAGGATGAGGATATGGGTGTTGCTGGCGCTGGGGAGGAAATTGACAAGGAGGATTCTGATGGTGAGGTGGTTTGTTTAAGTCAGGCACCCGGGGAGACACCTGTTGTCCGTGGGACGAATATGGCCATTGACATGCCTGGTCAAAATACAAAAAAAATCACCCCTTCTGTGTGGAATTATTTCAACACAAATGCGGACAACAGGTGTCTAGCCGTGTGTTGCCTTTGTCAAGCTGTAATAAGTAGGGGTAAGGACGTTAACCACCTCGGAACATCCTCCCTTATACGTCACCTGCAGCGCATTCATCATAAGTCAGTGACAAGTTCAAAAACTTTGGATGACAGCGGAAGCAGTCCACTGACCACTAAATCCCTTCCTCTTGTAACCAAGCTCCTGCAAACCACACCACCAACTCCCTCAGTGTCAATTTCCACCTTACACAGGAAAGCCAATAGTCCTGCAGGCCATGTCACTGGCAAGTCTGACGAGTCCTCTCCTGCCTGGGATTCCTCCGATGCATCCTTGAGTGTAACGCCTACTGCTGCTGGCGCTGCTGCTGTTGCTGCTGGGAGTCGATCAGCATCCCAGAGGGGAAGTCGGAAGACCACTTGTACTACTTCCAGTAAGCAATTGACTGTCCAACAGTCCTTTGCGAGGAAGATGAAATATCACAGCAGTCATCCTGCTGCAAAGCGGATAACTCAGGTCTTGTCAGCCAGGTGAGAAACGTGGTTCCGGTATCCACCGTTAATTCAGAGGCAACTAGAGACTTGATTGAGGTACTGTGTACCCGGTACCAAATACCATCTAGGTTCCATTTCTCTAGGCAGGCGATACCGAAAATGTACACAGACGTCAGAAAAAGAGTCACCAGTGTCCTAAAAAATGCAGTTGTACCCAATGTCCACTTAACCACGGACATGTGGACAAGTGGAGCAGGGCAGACTCAGGACTATATGATTGTGACAGCCCACTGGGTAGATGTATTGCCTCCCGCAGCAAGAACAGCAGCGGCGGCACCAGTAGCAGCATCTCGCAAACGCCAACTCGTTCCTAGGCAGGCTACGCTTTGTAGCACCGCTTTCCATAAGAGGCACACAGTTGACAACCTCTTACGGAAACTGAGGAACATCATCGCAGAATGGCTTACCCCAATTGGACTCTCCTGGGGATTTGTGACATCGGACAACGCCAGCAATATTGTGCTTGCATTACATCTGGGCAAATTCCAGCACGTCCCATGTTTTGCACATACATTGAATTTGGTGGTGCAGAATTATTTAAAAAATTACAGGGGCGTTCAAGAGATACTGTCGGTGGCCCAAAGAATTGCGGGCCACTTTCGGCATTCAGCCACCGCGTGCCGAAGACTGGAGCACCAGCAAACACTCCTGAACCTGTCCTGCCATCATCTGAAGCAAGAGGTGGTAACGAGGTGAAATTCAACCCTCTATATGCTTCAGAGGATGGAGGAGCAGCAAAAGGTCATTCAAGCCTATACATCTGCCCACGATATAGGCAAAGGAGGGGGAAATGCACCTGACTCAAGCGCAGTGGAGAATGATTTCAACGTTGTGCAAGGTTCTGCAACCATTTGAACACTGCCAGCCTGAGTCGGGTCATTCCCCTCATCAGGCTTTTGCAGAAGAAGCTGGAGACATTGAAGGAGGAGCTAAAACAGAGCGATTCCGCTATGCATGTGGGACTTGTGGATGGAGCCCTTAATTCGCTTAACCAGGATTCACGGGTGGTCAATCTGTTGAAATCAGAGCACTACATTTTGGCCACCGTGCTCGATCCTAGATTTAAAACCTATGTTGTATCTCTCTTTCCGGCAGACACAAGTCTGCAGAGGTTCAAAGACCTGCTGGTGAGAAAATTGTCAAGTAAAGCGGAACGTGACCCGTCAACAGCTCCTCCTTCACATTCTCCCGCAACTGGGGGTGCGAGGAAAAGGCTAAGAATTCCGAGCCCACCCGCTGGCGGTGATGCAGGGCAGTCTGGAGCGAGTGCTGACATCTGGTCCGGACTGAAGGACCTGGCAACGGTTACTGACATGTCGTCTACTGTCACTGCATATGATTCTGTCACCATTGAAAGAATGGTGGAGGATTATATGAGTGACCGCATCCAAGTAGGCACGTCAGACAGTCCGTACGTATACTGGCAGGAAAAAGAGGCAATTTGGAGGCCCTTGCAGAAACTGGCTTTATTTTACCTAAGTTGCCCACCCTCCAGTGTGTACTCCGAAAGAGTGTTTAGTGCAGCCGCTCACCTTGTCAGCAATCGGCGTACGAGGTTACTTCCAGAAAATGTGGAGAAGATGATGTTCATCAAAATTAATTATAATCAATTCCTCCGTGGAGACATTCACCAGCAATTGCCTCCAGAAAGTACACAGGGACCTGAGATGGTGGATTCCAGTGGGGACGAATTAATAATCTGTGAGGAGGGGGATGTACACAGTGAAAGGGGTGAGGAATCGGAGGATGATGATGAGGTGGACATCTTGCCTCTGTAGAGCCAGTTTGTGCAAGGAGAGATTGATTGCTTCTTTTTTGGTGGGGGCCCAAACCAACCAGTAATTTCAGTCAGTCGTGTGGCAGACCCTGTCGCTGAAATGATGAGTTCGTTAAAGTGTGCATGTCCTGTTTATACAACATAAGGGTGGGTGGGAGGGCCCAAGGACAATTCCATCTTGCACCTCTTTTTTCTTTCATTTTTCTTTGCATCATGTGCTGTTTGGGGACAATTTTTTTGAAGTGCCATCCTGTCTGACACTGCAGTGCCACTCCTAGATGGGCCAGGTGTTTGTGTCGGCCACTTGTGTCGCTTAGCTTGGCCATCCAGCGACCTCGGTGCAAATTTTAGGACTAAAAATAATATTGTGAGGTGTTCAGAATAGACTGGAAATGAGAGGAAATTATGGTTATTGAGGTTAATAATACTATGGGATCAAAATGACCCCCAAATTCTATGATTTAAGCTGTTTTTGAGGGTTTTTTGTAAAAAAATACCCGAATCGAAAACACACCCGAATCTGACAAAAAAATTTCAGGGAGGTTTTGCCAAAACGCGTCCGAATCCAAAACACGGCCGCGGAACCGAATCCAAAACCAAAACACAAAACCCGAAAAATTCCCGGTGCACATCACTGCCAATTAGGAGAAAATACTTGGTGACAAACGCATCCTGAATTAATTAAATAAATAAAATGCACTTACTAGGGAGGGGGGGGGGGGGGGTACACACACTTAGAGATCCTTGCTTAAATTCTAAGCATTCTGACTAGATTGCTTAGCAGTTATGCACACATCGCTCTGTGTGTATCCCCCATAGCGATGCTAGGCCCCGCTCGTCGCTATCGCTGACTCTAGATCGGCCAGCATGCATGCCAGATCTAGTCAGATCGCTCACTTCACCGCTGGGTGAAGTGAGCGTTTTGGGGTTCCCCCCCCCCCCCCTCGTCCAGAGATGTGTGCTGCGCGATCTGTGCTTTACTGGAGGGTTACTTCTGTTTGGATGAGCCATTGAGGTGTACCCCATTACAAGCTCATAATATAAGCTAGCTTGACCAGTATTCCTGAGCATGCAGCCTATAAATTCATTAGGCCTGTGATTTCCAAACTTTCTGGAATCACTGCCCCCTATTGTATCAGCATTTTATTCACAGTGTCTCTAGGCCAAAGGTTTCTTATTGACAGTCTGCCAAAAGTGTTAAATTAAGTAAATTGTGCTTTATATGTCATCCTTAAGGGGTGTGCTCACGGAGCGATCCCAGACTAAAATCTAAGCAATCTGATTGCTTAGATTTTAAGCATGATATCTCCGTGTGTACCCCCCCCACAGCGATAGCGATGCGCTGCCCCGCACATCGCTATCGCTAGATTGGCTCAATCTATCGGGTCGCTCGTTTCACCTGCTGGGTGAAATGAGCATCCGTCCGTCCCTTCCCCGCATGCTCAGCTCACATCGTGCTGTGCGGAGTGTGGGGAGGGATGCGTGCTGAGCGGTTCGCTCAGCACACCCCTCTCCCCACATCTGCCCGTGAATACCGGCCTCTAGGTTCAAATATCTGGTCGTGGGCAGGGTTGCGATTCTTTTTAACCACATGTTTTAGGATAGGCAAAACCAGAGCTGGTGGCTGCCAGTCACATCAACCATAAGTTATTTAATTTGGTACTGGTCCACCAAACCTGAAAGCACCATCGGTCATTACAGCACACAGGAGCAGATGTATTAAGCCTGGAGAAGTGATAAAGCAGTGATAAGTGGAAGGTGATAACGCACCAGCCAATCATTACGGGTTTGAAAAATGACAGGAGCTGATTGGCTGGTGCGTTATCACCTTCCACTTATCACTGCTTTATCACTTCTCCAGGCTTAATACATCTGCCCCACAGTTTGGTAGCCACTGCACTAGGCACCAGTAATATCACTTAGAGATGAAGAAATGTGTGCCTAATGATGTAAACTCCGTGAATATGGGTTCAGCGCGCAAAGAGGCACTGCCGCCATTGTTGTTAGGCGAGGGCTACAGCTTATTCTTTTATATGCAGCTACTGGGGTTGAATTTGTAGTGTCATCTTAGATCTATTGTCACATTCCTGGTAAATCTTTCGGTACTAAAAATGTGCCTCTTTCCTTCTTGTTTAGATCAGCAACATCGGAAAACTGAAGGATTTTCTCCTGGAGCACAGAAAGGATTACATTAATGCTTGCAGGTGAGGACAACTCACTTTGGGGATATTGGGGCAGATGTATTAATCCTGGAGCAGTGATAAAGCAGTGATAAGTGCAAGGTGATAACACACCTGCCAATCAATTCCTAACTGTAAATTTACATATTGGAGCTGGTTGGCTGGTGCGTTATCACCTTGCACTTATCACTAATTTATCACTTCTCCAGGCTTAATACATCTGCCCCATTGTTTGAAGTATAATATTAATGTCATAATATACTATTATAATTTTTAAAAGTAGAATGAAGGTGTATAATAAGATAGTGGACCGTCCATGTGAAAGTAAAAGGTGGCTTGTTGTACAGTGTTACTGCATACATAGAAGTTCATCCCCACAAAACCGGCTGCCTTGCCTAAAATTGATTAATCTCCACAATATGCTATCTCTCAGACTGTCTTTTGCCATGTCTGCCACCTTGAAGATTTGCTTTTCAAGAGCTCACTATGACAGGAAGTCTTAGGTATCCCACTGCAGTGACACATTAACCAGTAATTATTTACCATATAGTCCGGGTGTGTCAGGTATGTAGTGATGATAATAGACAACATATTTAGTAGGTCTCTCAGTTAAGACCACAAAGACAGACCATTGTTATATTGAATTTAGGGCCTTATTCAGGTTTCCTAGCAATTGGGCAAAACCATGTGCAGTGCAGGTGGGGCAGATGTAACATGTGCAGAGAGAGTTATATTTGGGTGGGGTGTGTTCAAACTGAAATCTAAATTGCAGTGTAGTAATAAAGCAGCCAGTATTTACCCTGCACAGAAACCAAATAACCCACCCAAATCTAACCCTCTCTGCACATGTTACATGTGCACCACCTGCAGTGGTTTTGCCCAATTGCTAACTTTTTTGGTTTGCCAACAAACCTACTATGAGGCAGGATATGCTTATTTTAAGAAAGAGACATGGCGCAAGTAAGTGGCGAAGAGCATTGCGCGCCTAATTGGGCTTTTTGGCACGATTTAAGATTAGGTGTATGTGAACACGTCTGTACTTTATTTAGCCTGGCCTCACAGAGCACTTTAAGGCCAGTACAGACGGGAGAGATGTGTGCTGAGGGATCTATCAGTGAGCACTCAGCACACATCTCTCCCCCCACTCAGCACAGCGTGATGTGTGCTGAGCAGGAGGGACAGCAGGTGAAATGAGCGATCTGCTAGATTGAGCTTGCATGCAGACCAATCTAACACCGTCGATAGTGATGCACGGGGACACGCATCGCTATCGCTGTGGGGGGTACACACGGAGAGATCACTGCTTAACTTCTAAGCAATCTAGTCAGATTGCTTAGAATTTAAGCACTGATCTCTCTGTGTTGTATCCCCCTTTAGGGGCAGATGTACTAAAACTCCACTTATCATGTAGATAAAGCTGCTCCCGCTTCACTTGCTGCTGGACTCGCTTGCTACTGTCTCCTGGAGATCTGCAGCAGTGAGATTTTTTTTTTTTGTAAGACATTTATTGACAGCTGGACAAAAGGGACAGAGCTCACTTCCTGCTTCTCCAGTGAGGAGTAGCAGGTATCGGCAGCTACAGGAGGTGATGTTAGCACTGGAGATGACATATGCCTGTAATACCCCTTTTACACTCGCAGGAAAGTTCATTCCCAGGAATGTGTCCCGGTATATTTGCCGGGACACATTCCCGGGAATGACCCTTTCACATTAGCGGGCTGACCCGGCATATTGCTGGGTCAGTGACGTCACCGCTGAGTCTCCCAGAGGCGGTGCTTGGAGATAATCTTCTCCAAGCACCGCCTCCTCCTATGAAGAGAGCGGGTGCCGGGTCGCCTTGACCCGGTATACCCGTTTACACTGCCAGCTTCCCGGGACGGTGCCGGGTTCAACCCTGGTCGAGACCTGGGATGAAATCCCGGGATGCTCGTCCCGGGAAATTGTCCCTGTACCCATTCATACTGAGAAAAATCCCGGGATGATGCACGTTCACGTGCAATATCCCGGGATTTTTCTGCGAGTGTAAAAAGGGGTAAGAGTGACCTCTCCTGTTAGTAGCACCTGGGACACTTAGCGCTGCCATAGGAGCGCTAGTAGGCTGTAGGCAGAGCATTTCCCTTTAGTACATATTGAAAAGTAATATGTACAGGGATTTTCTCTGGCCTTAGTGCTATTTCCTATGATGGACAAGTACATGGTGTTACAACAGTACTGCCGTGGGCCTGCGTGGTGTATGTGTGGCAAGGGGTTAATCAAAGAAAACCCACCTGCTCTGTCTAGCAATAATCACCTAGCTTTGTTTCACTAGTTGATATTTTAACAGGAAGACTTGGGTAACTCCCCTTACTTGTAATACCATTACAATGTATATCCCACTGCTGTTAAACTATAAGTTAATCAGAGTTATTAGCCAAATTATGTCATATAATATAGTTATGTAACGCTTATACGAGCCAAGTTGTCTGGCAAATTTATTAATGCAGAAACAGAACTTTATTAAATGAGGCTTACAATATGAGAAACAATGCTTAATGTACTCTATGTGCCCAAACCTATGTGTGGACACCTGATTATCATATGTAATGGTTGTGAGTATCTCATTCCAAAGTTATGTGGGTAAATATGAAGTTTCCCCCCCCCTTTGCTGCTGTAACAGCCTCCACACTGGGAAGGTTTCTATTAGATTTTGGAACGTTTGCATCCATTGAGCCAGAGGATTATAGAGGCTTTTGCGCAGACCAATCAAATTCTTCCACTCTAAACTTGGAAACCATTTCTTTTGATTGGCCTAACCTTTGTTTCCTGCTGTGACAGGAAAAAGCTTTCCCCTAACTTTTACCACAAAGTTTCCAGCAATATTCTAGAATGCATTTGTATGCTGTAGTATTAAGATTTAACTAGAGCTAGGCCAACTCATGGAAACAGCGCTTCCATTATTCCTCCTCTACCAAGCTCTACTATTGGCTGCTTCCCCTTTGGGGCCAGGTGTGTTTTCCTGGCATCTGGCAACCCAGGATCATCTGTCAGGCTGCCAGATTAGTCACTCCAGAGAACTACTGCTCTGGAGCCCTATGGTGTTGTGCTTTACACCACTCCTGGTGACATTTGGCATTGCCCATGATGGTCTGAGACTTTGGTATGGATGCTCAGTGAGAGATATCCGATACATGAAGCTACCCGCGAACAGCTCTTGTGCTGATATTGCTCCCACACTCTTGTCCCATTGAGCTTGTGTGGCCTGCAAGTTTCTACTTCATGACAACAGTACATACAGTTGGCTTGGCAGCATTGGCAACGGCAGAAATGTGAAGACAAGTGTGTATGCAAGTGCATACACACTTGCCGATGTTTGCTGCGACGGTGGGGGGAGGAGCAATATCGCGCTTCGGACCTGCATGCTGGATACGACTCGCGGGAGCACGCATAATATCCTGTATCGTGATTACACACTTTACAATATCCCAATGAACCGGACGATATCAGCCAGATTGTATGCAATATTACATCGTGTGTACGCACCCTAAATGTAGAAGTATAGGATGTGATAATGCCCCGAAGGAATGCTTTGGCCACCTGCCAATACAACACGGGATTGCCAATGTGAGAAATATTAGTCATTCCGTGCAGTTAATAAACTGTCCTTGAATTTATGAGAGTATGCTAAGGAAGGTGGGAAGCGCTACTGTTTATAAGAGCCAATGCTGCTAAAATTCTGTAATGTTACCCAAGTAGGGGCGTGATCAGAAACTGAAATAACGTTGATACCAGTATCTATGACCTGAGCGATTAATGCATTAGAGAGGACTATATAATCTATCCTAGAAGATGATAAATGTGGGGTGGAAAAGAGGTGTATTCCCTCTCAGTAGGAGGTGTATTCCCTCTCAGTAGGAGGTGTATTCCCTCTCAGTAGGAGGTGTATTCCCTCTCAGTAGGAGGTGTATTCCCTCTCAGTAGATGGTGGTCTGCAGCTATAAGTTAATGACCAGTGATCACATATATATTTGACACTGACCCTATGAATGCGTGTGGAGGAGGAAACTAGACGGTCTATCTAGGACATTATATGCCACTATAATAAAGTCACCACCCAATATATTATAGGAATCCATATGTGGGTATAAATTATTAATAAGGGTAAGAAAATAAGTTTCTAGATGTATTATAGAGATATAGGAAAGCGAAGGGGGGATGCACATTTTTTTATGTGCTAGATTTAGAGCAACGGTTGACTAGTATTTTCTCATATATATTTTTATATACTTAAACCCACACCACAATATACTGTATTTCTCTACATGTGGCCGCATGCCAAAATGTATAATGCAGTAATACCCTTACTTAAAATAAAGAATGGTAAAAGTGAAGCATTTGTGCGTTTCCAGCAAGGTAGGAATTAAATAAGTTACATATCCAGCAGTACTTTACTTAGGGCCTAATTCAGACCTGATTGCTAGGCTGCGTTTTCATACAGCGGGCGATCAGGACTAAACTGCGTATGCACCGCAATGCGCAGGCGTGTCGCACGGGTACAAAGCGAATTTCCGCGAAGGATCTGTTCGCGTGGGCATTCGCAAGGAGATTGACCGGAAGAAGGCGTTTGTGGGTGTCAACCGACCGTTTTCTGGGAGCGATTGGAAAAATGCAGGCGTGTTCAAGCGTTTGCAGGAAGGGTTCCTGGCGTCAATTCCGGGACTGGACAGGCTGAAGTGATCGCAGCGGCTGAGTAAGTCCTGGGCTACTCAGAAACTGCACAGGATCTGTTTGTACAGCTCTGCTACATATGCGTTCACACACTTGCAAAGCGAAAATACACTCCCCTATGGGCGGCGACTATGTGAACGCAGGACTGCAAAAACCCCTAGTGAGCGATCAGGTCTGAATTAGCCCCTTAGTCACGCATATGTAGGCCTATAGGAAAGTATTATGTTAGCATACATTGCATGGCATACATTGTGCAGTGTATGTACTTTTTCCTATTTGGGAACCATATACTGTAGCTGTGCCTCAAACTCCGGTCTTTATACTGCAGGAATTAAGGATCTACCTCTGCATTATAGATAAGATGTTTCTTTATATAAGAAAACCTTTATGAAGCTGCTTATTGTACGCTGTTTTTCTTTTCTTTTCTGTGGTGCTGTAAATAAGGACATTCTTTGAACATATCTATTACTATGATGTTCCATTCCCGCATTTTATAGTGTACTCGGTGAAACTGCGGTTTTCTTCCTACATGGACCGTAAAGAACATGTTCAGGCATTTTTTGACTGTCATAAACACATTTGATTTCTGTCTCCTGGTTAACTCTCCGGTAGTGGAAACTCAGTTTAAAGATCTTGCCCACTGGTACAAATGCCCTTTGTTGCTTACCAAAATGTTCCCAGGGTTTCCTGCCACTTGTTGGCGATGTGCTCAAGTTTTCCTGCTTCATATCTGGTGGGTCTGTGTAGGGGTGTAGTATGAGTAGCCAGCGGCCGGGATCCCGGGGGCCAGCATACCGGCGCCGGGATCCCGACCGCCGGCATACCGACAGCTGGGCGAGCGCTAATGAGCACCTTGCGGGCTCACTGTGCTCGCCACGCTACGGGCACGGTGGCGCAACGCTGTTTATTCTCCCTCCAGGGGGGTTGTGGACCCCCAAGAGGGAGAATGTGTCTGCAAGCCAGCGGTCGGGATCCTGGTGCCAGTCTGCTGGTCGCCGGGATCCCAGCCGGCGTCATACTGAAGACCACCCCTGTGTAGCGCTATGCCCCTTTTGGAATTTAGTGATAGCTTTGTCTAGAGCAGGCATGTCAAACTCAAAATTCCAACTGGGCCGAATAATCAAGGTCTAAAGGCCCCCATCCACTAGTCAGATTTGGGCAGTTTTCTTCAGATTTCGATGCATCTGACCGTCTTATCTGAAGAAAAGTGTCACATCGGATGGCTCTTCAGATCCAATGCTCACTCCCGTGTCAGATATGTCTGAACTACAGATCTCTGAGGCTGCCCCAACTATTTATCTGAATCTGAAGAAAACAGGTGCACATTGGATTGTTTTTTTTACTTCAGATGTATCTGATCAGATTCATCTGAAGCGTCACTTGACTGGCATCTCCCTAGCCACTCCCACCCACCAAGAGGGGGAACAGCGGCAGCAGCAGCATCAGATCAATCGCATGTAGCATGTGTGCATCAGATATATCTGATGCGATCTGGCACATGATATATCGCATCAGATATATCTGAAGTGAATGTAATTAAAATTAAAGCCAGGGTCTGATCCAATTCCCGGGAGAGTTCAAGAGAAATCTGATGCTATCTGCAGTTCAGACAAGTCTGAGTAGTGGATGGCCACCTAAGTTTGTGTGGGCCGCAAGAAAAAGTTTTCTGTGCAATTTTGAAAGTTTTATTAGAAAACCCAATAAGGTTTTAAACATTTATTTACTTTAATGTTTTCTACCCGATACTGGACACCTCTTTGCTGTCACCAAGTTTCCAATTTCAGGAGAAATCTTACTTGATATGATAACTTTTAAAACTGAACCACATATCGGTGTGAGCTGGGAACTGTGTTATTACTCCTCATATATCACTGTATAGTCCCCTCTCCTCTATATAATGATGATAATAATAATAATGATGATAATACCACATATCGGCGTGTGCCAGGAGCGGTGTTATTCCTCCTCATATATCACTGTGCGGTCCCCTCTCCTCTGTCTAGCTGTTCTATCCGTTCTTCGCACAGGCGTTTCTAATTTTCACGGTTGTAAATATAAACGAGTGTTAAAAATTTGGTAAATCTTTAGAGCTGTAAATGTAAGACGTTTTAATATAAGTAAATATTAATCCATGGTTCTTGGCATTACCTGAGGAGCACCTGTAGCAGATACAGTAAAAAGTGACAGGACCATTTTTGTAGTTTAATAAATTCTACACACTGGAGGTGCAATCCAAATTTTTACACGATTGTCCATTTGGGCATTAGCGTTCACGCAACGCAAGCCTCGCATCGGTAATGACGTCATTATGTCAACCCCCTTTTCGTCCTCTGAGGGGAGGTATATTAAAATTCTAATTAGGCAGGTTTCCTATTTCCCCCCGCCTGCAGAATACCTATGTTATATTTCATCTTCCTAATATCGGGTGAGAGAATTAGTGATGAGTCAGTCAGTGAGTGAGGGCTTTCACATATATATATATATATATATATATATATATATATATATATATATATATATATAGATCCCACACGATGGAGGCACTCGGCGAAATAATAACTGACACCACCACAGCCGGTACGGTCAACGTTTCAGGGACTTCTCCCTTTTATCAAGACACAACCAGCACTAACACAAATAGAAATATATGTACAGAACAGTCTCTTACCAAACACCAATCAATGAGCAGCATCCGCTTTCCCCCAGCCCCCGGCGCTGAACTCCACAGCTGTCTCCCATCCCGCCGAGAGCAGCGTCCGTGCAGGGTGGGCGCGGCCTCCTCCTGCTGAGTACAGGTTGCCTAGCAACGATCACCCTCGCGTCCTCCAGCCAATCGCCGCAGCCCAAGACCGCTGACATCACAGGCGCATCACTTCCCCCGTGGGAGCGGCTTGACCAGCGGCAACTGACTGGCTCACTCACCCGAGGGGTTGCCTAGCAACCACTCTAAACAGGAACTGGTCACGAATACCAAATTACACCACATGTGCAAGTGAACACAAAACAAATACAAATCACAAACATGCCTATAAAGACTTTAAGGTATTCTGGTCGTCCTCCATAATAATGTAGTGGAGAGCGGCGAGACAGTAAGAACACTACGGCTGATACATATCAGGCCTGTAAGTTGAAAAAACTAATTATATAAAGCGAACAATACTGTTACAGCTAAAGATAACCTTCTAACATTAATAATGTATTCTTGGGTAATTACAGGTATGAATTACATGGAATACCCACATAACATGTATCCTAAATAACAAACCAGACTCCGACTCAGCCGATACCAGCTTATAGATGAAAAAATTACAAGAAACAACTAAAGCTCAATGCTTCTTTGAGGCCATGGGGATGCACAGTCTGCAATTTGTGTATCTACCATGCCTCTTTCTGTAGCAGGGTTTTACCCCTGTTACCCCCTCTGATACTATCCGGGATATGATCAATAATTTTGTAGCGAATGGTCGCAAGGGAATGATGGCAATTCTTAAAGTGTCTTGCCACCGGCTGATCACTTCCTTTCCCCTCCAGTGCCGCCCTAATGCTGGATCTATGTAACGCAATTCTCTCCTTGAACTGCCTCACACTTTTGCCTACATATAGCAAGCCACACGGGCACTTGATATAATACACAATGAATTTGCTAGTACACGTAAGGGCATATTTAATCTTAAATGCTTTCCCTGATCTAGGGTGCAAAAACGTATCACCTGTTTCCAGGCAACTACAGGTAGTACATCCTGTACATCTGTAGTTCCCCGGTTGGCGTGTAAGGAAATGAGCTGGCTTTTCTGGACCATACTTAGAAATATCATTATGAACTACAAAGTCCTTAACGTTACGTCCTCGCCTATATGAAGCCATCAGAGAGGTATTTTTCAATGAGGGCAAATCTTTATCCCTAGAGATCACAGGCCAAATTCCTTTGGCCCTACTATATAGATGTTTGCTGGCAGTAGTATAGTCCTGAGTCCACACCATCCGTGACTGTTCATCAGAACGTGTTTTGGTCCTGAGTGCCTCAGATCGTGAAATGGCTAAAGCTTTTTGCTGAGCTTTTTGAAGTGAATCTGTAGTATATCCTCTGGCTTTGAATTTTTCTGTCATGTAGGAGATCTGTATCTGGGCATCCTCCTCGTCGCTACAGATTCGTCTTATTCGCAAAAATTGGGAAAACGGGAGACTCCACTTCATGGATTCTGGATGAAAGCTGTTTGCTCTTAAGACCGTGTTTCGGTCAGTGGGTTTGTAATACATGCTTGTATTGATACTGAAGTCAGACCCTATTGAAACTGCTACATCCAGATAGTGGATTTTTTCAAAACTGCATTCAAACGTAAATTTAATATCAGAATCCTTTGCATTAATTGATGTCATCATCCCTTTGAATTCTGTTTCCGTTCCTGTCCAGACGATGAAGATGTCGTCTATGTAGCGACGAAAAAGAAGGATGTTATCCGCGTATTCCTGATTGTTAAAGAACAGCTGTTTCTCTACTACACTCATAAATGCATTGGCGAAACTGCGTGCCACGCACGATCCCATGGCACACCCAGTTCGTTGACGGTAGATCTTATTATCAAACAGAAAGTAGTTTCTTTCAAGTGTAAGACCAAGGAGAGTAATGAAAAAGCCAATTTCAGGTCCACGATATTCGGGTTGATTCCTCAGGAATGTTTCCATCGCCTGTAGACCCCTATCATGGGGAATACTGGTATATAGATTAATCACGTCGACTGTACACAGCAAATGGCGAGTCGGTAACGGTGAAATGGACTGTAGTGTTTGAATGAAGGCAGTGGTTGGCTGGAGGACGCGAGGGTGATCGTGGCTAGGCAACCTGTACTCAGCAGGAGGAGGCCGCGCCCACCCTGCACGGACGCTGCTCTTGGCGGGATGGGAGACAGCTGTGGAGTTCAGCGCCGGGGGCTGGGGGAAAGCGTATGCTGCTCATTGATTGGTGTTTGGTAAGAGACTGTTCTGTACATATATTTCTATTTGTGTTAGTGCTGGTTGTGTCTTGATAAAAGGGAGAAGTCCCTGAAACGTTGACCGTACCGGCTGTGGTGGTGTCAGTTATTATTTCGCCGAGTGCCTCCATCGTGTGGGATCCATATACTCGTTTAGAGAGGTTGTGCACCGGACCCGTTGTATTCTTCCAAGCGTGAGTGCCAGACACTTTGTATATTTATATATATATACAGGTTGAGTATCCCATATCCAAATATTCCGAAATACGGAATATTCCGAAATACGGACTTTTTAGAGTGAGATAGTGAAACCTTTGTTTTTTGATGGCTCAATGTACACACACTTATTTTAAAACACAAGTTATTAAAAAATATTGTATTAAATGACCTTCAGGCTGTGTGTATAAGGTGTATATGAAACATAAATTAATTGTGTGAATATAGACACACTTTGTTTAATGCACAAATTTGTAAAAAATATTGTCTAAAATGACCTTCAGGCTGTGTGTATAAGGTGTATATGAAACATAAATGCCTTCTGTGCTTAGACTTGGGTCCCATCACCATGATATCTCATTATGGTATGCAATTATTCCAAAATACGGAAAAATCCGATATCCAAAATACCTCTGGTCCCAAGCATTTTGGATAAGGGAGACTCAACCTGTGTGTGTATATATATATATATATATATATATATATATATATATATACAGGCATAAAGTCCCGGCACTCCACTTTGAATACGGTAAAGTTGCTGCGGTGCCTTCCCAGAGGTGAATCTCCTCAACGAATATATTGTAGAATGAGGGCGGCACTCACGCAGGCTGATGCAGGTAAAAAAAAGTCAGTTTTATTGATCCGACATGTTTCGGGGATTAACCCCGTCCTCAGGGCTTTAACAACCCAAACTGAGCACAAAACAGACATATATACCCTACCCAAAACCAAACAATCATGATAAAATGCCACTCACCTGCTCCACGGCGCCATAATGTGCATCCGGTCACCGAGCAGCGCGTTCACATCGCTCACCACTGACGTCATCCAACCGCGCCACGTCACCATCACCTAGGTAACCAGAAGCTACTCACGCTGGAAGCCCGGGAGTAATCAGTGATCCACGCTGACAGCCCGTGATGTCATCAGATGGCGCTCTGCGGTGCGGTTACCGTGACAGCTACAACATAAACAGAAAACAAAACACAATAAACATACAATAAGTGCATGGCATAACGATCCTACTGCCTAGAAAGGCAATGCATAACAACTACCATATTCTTAATAAGACATATGTCAAAAATATACTGTTGATGTACTGACGTGTGTATCCGCCACTATTACATAACAACTAAACCTACATTAGAGCAGTTAAATGTCAAGGTAATGTACATATTAAGGAGGTTTATAAAAAAGGTTTATAAAAAAACACTGAAGGCCTAGATTTTCATTCAGGCCATGAGGAGAAAGGGTACCCAGTTTATATATCCATCTGGACTCATGTTGTAACAATACTCGATCCCTATCCCCTCCTCTGATGGTCTTAGGGACTTGATCAATCAAAATAGCCCTAATACTCGCCACCCCATGTTTATATTCTAAACAGTGACGAGCAAAGGGTTGATCACTATGGCCCTTCTCCAAAGCTTTTTTTATAGCACTTCTGTGTAAAGCCATACGCTCACGAAACTGACGTATGGTCTTGCCCACATAGGCAAGACCACACGGACATGTCAAAAGGTACACCACATGTGTAGAGGTACATGTGAGACGATATTTGATGGGAATCTTCTTCCCAGAAAGGGGATGGTTAAAGGTATTACCAATCATAAGTGTGTTACAGGTGGCGCAACCCAGGCACCTAAAACAACCCAATTTGGTTCTCAAAAAGTGGGATTCCTGTGTACTAGTCAATTGGGTGACATCTAGTTTAACTATATGATCACCAATGTTTCGGCCCCTAGTGTAACTAGGCAATAGTGAAGTGTGGGCCAATGATGACAGAGCTCCCTCCGTCTGTATAATTGGCCACAATGCTTTAGCCTTTTTAATGTTCCTGTTAGTGGCCGTGGTAAATCTATTAACCCAGGGCAATTTATGATTATCCTTACTGCGGGATTTAACTTCAGGGCTCAAGGCTTGTTCACGAGGAATACTAAGAGCCTTGGATCTCGCTTTTTCAAGTTCCCTCAGGGGATAACCCCGTTGTGCAAATTTATGCAACATACTATCCATAGCTATCTCAGTATCCCTAGGATCTGATGTAATACGTCTAACCCGCATAAATTGTGAAAAGGGTAATCCCCTTTTCAATGAACCAGGATGAAAACTTCGATAGTCAAGTAACATATTCCTATCAGTGTTCTTAACAAATAAGGAAGTAGACAGCTTACCCTGACTAATGGTGATGGCCACGTCTAAATAATTAACAGTGGCACCATCAATGACAAACGTAAATTGTACCGGGTGCTGGGTTGCATTGTGACCCTCCCACAGATTAATCAGATCCTCTCTAGTGCCCTGCCATAACACTATCAAATCATCAATGTACCTTCTGAAATAAATTACCTTAGACTTAATAGTAGGGTCCAGATAAAACATTCTAGTCTCAACCTGATGCATAAATGCGTTCGCGTACGACGGGGCCACAGCGGACCCCATCGCACACCCCGCAAGTTGTAGAATAAATCTGCCATTAAAGACAAAATAATTCCTTCTTAGAATTTTGTTCAACAAAGACAAAAAGAAAGATATCTCCGGGCCTTGATAAATAACGTTATCTTGAATAAGAACTCTCACAGCTTCAATGCCCGCCTCATGCGGTATACATGTGTATAAACTCGTGACATCCGAGCTGCACAGCAACACCCCCTCAGGTAAATCACCCAGGGCCTGCAGCTGTAACAGGAGGGATGTCGTATCTTTTAAATATGAGGGAAGGGATTGAATGCATGGATTCAAAAAGGCATCGAGATACACAGAGACAGGGTGGTATAAAGACCCTCTGGCAGACACAATAGGTCTGCCAGGAGGGTCCACCAAGGACTTATGGATCTTAGGCAACGTATAGAACAGTGGGGCCTTAGGATGTTCAATAGTAAGAGCCCTTACTGTATCCTCTGCAATTATACCCTGATCCTTGGCGTTTAACAAAAATGCATCCAACTCTCTTTTGTATTCTTTAGTCGGGTCCATTGTGAGCCTTTTGTAAACCCTGGTGTCTTTAAGTTGACGTTCACATTCATTAATATATTCATCAAGGTTTTGGATCACAATGGACCCGCCCTTATCAGCCTTGCTGACCACTATGTCTGTTCTAAGGGACAGGTTACGTAACGTTACCATCTCAGATCTAGAGAGATTAAGATGGACCTGATCTAACATAAACATAGTGTCCTCAGATTCTAACATCCGCAGAAACGTCCTGATTGAAGGGTTCAGACTGGGAGGGTCAAAATTTGATCGTGGAGCAATCCTTCGTAGCTGTGATGGAATCTGCGACTCTGAATTGTCCACAGATCGCGAGTTGAAATATTCTTGTCGCCTCAAAGTTCTACCTAATCGGTGTAGTTCCACTTTCCTTTCCAAAGGATCCGGAAGAACCGTGGGCACAAAGGACAACAGTCCTTTTGCTAATAGATGGTATTCTTGATCAGTTAGTGGTACAGAGGATAGGTTAAAAACCAATTCTTTTAGGCTCGCGGCGGTTTTTGAGCGAATGATCCTTTGATTTTGTTTCGCCCTCCGCGTCCTCTCCCTCTTCCTGGTTGCGGGGTCCCTCTGGTGGTACTTCTCAGTCTGAAAGGGTTTTCCCTTTAGGCCATGGAGACCAAGGAATCCGCACCCGATCCAACCGTACCCCGCAACCAGGGAGAGGACGCGGAGGGCGAAACAAAATCAAAGGATCATTCGCTCAAAAACCGCCGCGAGCCTAAAAGAATTGGTTTTTAACCTATCCTCTGTACCACTAACTGATCAAGAATACCATCTATTAGCAAAAGGACTGTCCTTTGTGCCCACGGTTCTTCCGGATCCTTTGGAAAGGAAAGTGGAACTACACCGATTAGGTAGAACTTTGAGGCGACAAGAATATTTCAACTCGCGATCTGTGGACAATTCAGAGTCGCAGATTCCATCACAGCTACGAAGGATTGCTCCACGATCAAATTTTGACCCTCCCAGTCTGAACCCTTCAATCAGGACGTTTCTGCGGATGTTAGAATCTGAGGACACTATGTTTATGTTAGATCAGGTCCATCTTAATCTCTCTAGATCTGAGATGGTAACGTTACGTACCCTGTCCCTTAGAACAGACATAGTGGTCCGCAAGGCTGATAAGGGCGGGTCCATTGTGATCCAAAACCTTGATGAATATATTAATGAATGTGAACGTCAACTTAAAGACACCAGGGTTTACAAAAGGCTCACAATGGACCAGACTAAAGAATACAAAAGAGAGTTGGATGCATTTTTGTTAAACGCCAAGGATCAGGGTATAATTGCAGAGGATACAGTAAGGGCTCTTACTATTGAACATCCTAAGGCCCCACTGTTCTATACGTTGCCTAAGATCCATAAGTCCTTGGTGGACCCTCCTGGCAGACCTATTGTGTCTGCCAGAGGGTCTTTATACCACCCTGTCTCTGTGTATCTCGATGCCTTTTTGAATCCATGCATTCAATCCCTTCCCTCATATTTAAAAGATACGACATCCCTCCTGTTACAGCTGCAGGCCCTGGGTGATTTACCTGAGGGGGTGTTGCTGTGCAGCTCGGATGTCACGAGTTTATACACGTGTATACCGCATGAGGCGGGCATTGAAGCTGTGAGAGTTCTTATTCAAGATAACGTTATTTATCAAGGCCCGGAGATATCTTTCTTTTTGTCTTTGTTGAACAAAATTCTAAGAAGGAATTATTTTGTCTTTAATGGCAGATTTATTCTACAACTTGCGGGGTGTGCGATGGGGTCCGCTGTGGCCCCGTCGTACGCGAACGCATTTATGCATCAGGTTGAGACTAGAATGTTTTATCTGGACCCTACTATTAAGTCTAAGGTAATTTATTTCAGAAGGTACATTGATGATTTGATAGTGTTATGGCAGGGCACTAGAGAGGATCTGATTAATCTGTGGGAGGGTCACAATGCAACCCAGCACCCGGTACAATTTACGTTTGTCATTGATGGTGCCACTGTTAATTATTTAGACGTGGCCATCACCATTAGTCAGGGTAAGCTGTCTACTTCCTTATTTGTTAAGAACACTGATAGGAATATGTTACTTGACTATCGAAGTTTTCATCCTGGTTCATTGAAAAGGGGATTACCCTTTTCACAATTTATGCGGGTTAGACGTATTACATCAGATCCTAGGGATACTGAGATAGCTATGGATAGTATGTTGCATAAATTTGCACAACGGGGTTATCCCCTGAGGGAACTTGAAAAAGCGAGATCCAAGGCTCTTAGTATTCCTCGTGAACAAGCCTTGAGCCCTGAAGTTAAATCCCGCAGTAAGGATAATCATAAATTGCCCTGGGTTAATAGATTTACCACGGCCACTAACAGGAACATTAAAAAGGCTAAAGCATTGTGGCCAATTATACAGACGGAGGGAGCTCTGTCATCATTGGCCCACACTTCACTATTGCCTAGTTACACTAGGGGCCGAAACATTGGTGATCATATAGTTAAACTAGATGTCACCCAATTGACTAGTACACAGGAATCCCACTTTTTGAGAACCAAATTGGGTTGTTTTAGGTGCCTGGGTTGCGCCACCTGTTAACACACTTATGATTGGTAATACCTTTAACCATCCCCTTTCTGGGAAGAAGATTCCCATCAAATATCGTCTCACATGTACCTCTACACATGTGGTGTACCTTTTGACATGTCCGTGTGGTCTTGCCTATGTGGGCAAGACCATACGTCAGTTTCGTGAGCGTATGGCTTTACACAGAAGTGCTATAAAAAAAGCTTTGGAGAAGGGCCATAGTGATCAACCCTTTGCTCGTCACTGTTTAGAATATAAACATGGGGTGGCGAGTATTAGGGCTATTTTGATTGATCAAGTCCCTAAGACCATCAGAGGAGGGGATAGGGATCGAGTATTGTTACAACATGAGTCCAGATGGATATATAAACTGGGTACCCTTTCTCCTCATGGCCTGAATGAAAATCTAGGCCTTCAGTGTTTTTTTATAAACCTTTTTTATAAACCTCCTTAATATGTACATTACCTTGACATTTAACTGCTCTAATGTAGGTTTAGTTGTTATGTAATAGTGGCGGATACACACGTCAGTACATCAACAGTATATTTTTGACATATGTCTTATTAAGAATATGGTAGTTGTTATGCATTGCCTTTCTAGGCAGTAGGATCGTTATGCCATGCACTTATTGTATGTTTATTGTGTTTTGTTTTCTGTTTATGTTGTAGCTGTCACGGTAACCGCACCGCAGAGCGCCATCTGATGACATCACGGGCTGTCAGCGTGGATCACTGATTACTCCCGGGCTTCCAGCGTGAGTAGCGTCTGGTTACCTAGGTGATGGTGACGTGGCGCGGTTGGATGACGTCAGTGGTGAGCGACGTGAACGCGCTGCTCGGTGACCGGATGCACATTATGGCGCCGTGGAGCAGGTGAGTGGCATTTTATCATGATTGTTTGGTTTTGGGTAGGGTATATATGTCTGTTTTGTGCTCAGTTTGGGTTGTTAAAGCCCTGAGGACGGGGTTAATCCCCGAAACATGTCGGATCAATAAAACTGACTTTTTTTTACCTGCATCAGCCTGCGTGAGTGCCGCCCTCATTCTACTATATATATATATATATATATATATATATATATATATATATATATATATATATATATATATATATATATATATATATATATATATATATATATATATATATATATATATATATATATTTATTTATATATTTATTTATATATATATTTATATATATATTTATATAGTTATATAGTTATATAGTTTTTTTTTGTTGTTTTTTTTTCTCTAACTGGCTCCGCAGGAGACAGGGCACTCTAAGAAAGAATTACGACTACTGGTGTGCACTGGCTCCTCCCTCTGTGTCCCTCCTCCAGACCTCAGTTAGAATCTGTGCCCGGACAGAGCTGGGTGCACTTTAGTGAGCTCTCCTGAGCTTGCTAATAAGAAAGTATTTTGTTAGGATTTTTTTATTTTCAGAGAGATCTGCTGGCAACAGACTCTCGGCTACGTGGGACTGAGGGGAGAGAAGCAGACCTACTAACTGCGGATAGGTCATGCTTCTTAGGCTACTGGACACCATTAGCTCCAGAGGGATCGAACACGGGAACGCACCCTTGGTCGTCCGATCCCGGAGCCGCGCCGCCGTCCCCCTCGCAGAGCCAGAAGACAAAAGCGGCGAGAGAAGTAAGAAGACTTCAAAATCGGCGGCAGAAGACTCATGTCTTCATATGAGGTAGCGCACAGCACTGCAGCTGTGCGCCATTGCTCCCACATTAAACCCGCACACTCCGGTCACTGTAGGGTGCAGGGGGGGAGGGGGGGGCGCGCCCTGGGCAGCAATTGAGTACCTCTTGGCATAAAAGAGCATATATACAGTTGGGCACTGTATATATGCATGAGCCCCCGCCATTATTTTGCACAAAATCGCGGGACAGAAGCCCGCCACTGAGGGGGCGGGGCTTCTTCCTCAGCACTCACCAGCGCCATTTTCTCTCCACAGCTCCGTTGAGAGGAAGCTCCCCAGGCTCTCCCCTGCAGAATCACGGTAGAAAGAGGGTAAAAAGAGAGGGGGGGCACATAAATTTAGCGCAAAATCACTAATACAGCAGCTACTGGGTAAACACTAAGTTACTGTGTAATTCCTGGGTTATATAGCGCTGGGGTGTGTGCTGGCATACTCTCTCTCTCTGTCTCTCCAAAAGGCCTTGTGGGGGTTCTGTCCTCAAATAGAGCATCCCCTGTGTGTGTGGTGTGTCGGTACGCTTGTGTCGACATGTTTGACGAGGAAGGCTATGTGGAAGCAGAGCAGGTGCAGATGAATGTGGTGTCTCCGCCGACGGCGCCGACACCTGATTGGATGGATATGTGGAAGGTGTTAAATGATAATGTAAACTCCTTGCATAAAAGGTTGGATAAAGCTGAAGCCTTGGGACAGTCAGGGTCTCAACCCATGCCTGATCCTACAGCGCAGAGGCCGTCAGGGTCTCAGAAGCGCCCACTATCCCAGATTGTTGACACAGATATCGACACGGATTCTGACTCCAGTGTCGATGGCGATGATTCAAAGTTGCAGCCTAAAATGGCTAAAGCCATCCGCTACATGATTATAGCAATGAAGGATGTATTGCACATTTCAGAGGAAAACCTTGTCCCTGACAAGAGGGTTTATATGTTTGGGGAAAAAAGGCAAGAAGTGACTTTTCCCCCTTCACATGAGTTAAATGAGTTATGTGAAAAAGCTTGGGATTCTCCTGATAGGAAAGTGCAGATTTCCAAACGGTTACTTATGGCGTATACTTTCCCGCCAACGGACAGGTTACGCTGGGAATCTTCCCCTAGGGTAGACAAAGCTTTGACACGCTTATCTAAGAAGGTGGCACTGCCGTCACAGGATATGGCCACCCTAAAAGATCCTGCGGATAGGAAGCAGGAAGGTATCCTGAAGTCCGCTTATACACATTCAGGTACCCTACTGAGGCCGGCAATTGCGTCGGCCTGGATGTGTAGTGCTGTAGCAGCATGGACAGATACTCTGTCTGAGGAACTTGATACCTTGGACAAGGATACTATATTACTGACCCTGGGGCATATAAAAGACGCTGTTCTATATATGAGGGATGCCCAGAGAGACATTTGCCTACTGGGCTCTAGTATAAATGCAATGTCAATTTCTGCCAGAAGGGTCCTGTGGACTCGGCAATGGACAGGTGATGCTGACTCCAAAAAGCACATGGAGGTTTTACCTTATAAGGGTGAGCAATTGTTTTGGGACGGTCTCTCGGACCTAGTTTCCACAGCTACGGCTGGGAAGTCAAATTTTTTGCCATATATTCCCTCACAACCTAAGAAAGCACCGTATTACCAAATGCAGTCCTTTCGATCGCAAAGAGGCAAGAAAGTCCGAGGGGCGTCTTTTCTTGCCAGAGGCAGGGGTAGAGGAAAGAAGCTGCACAATACAGCTAGTTCCCAGGAACAGAAGTCCTCCCCGGCTTCCACTAAATCCACCGCATGACGCTGGGGCTCCACAGGTGGAGCCAGGAGCGGTGAGGGCGCGTCTCCGAAATTTCAGCCACCAGTGGGTTCGCTCACAGGTGGATCCCTGGGCTATACAGATTGTGTCTTAGGGATACAAGCTGGAATTCGAAGTGATGCCCCCTCACCGTTACCTCAAATCGGCCCTGCCAGCTTCCCCCATAGAAAGGGAAGTAGTGTTAGCGGCAATTCACAAATTATATCTCCAGCAGGTGGTGGTACAGGTTCCCCTCCCTCAACAGGGAAGGGGTTACTATTCCACAATGTTTGTGGTTCTGAAACCGGACGGTTCGGTCAGACCCATATTGAATTTAAAATCCCTGAACATTTACCTGAAAAGGTTCAAGTTCAGGATGGAATCGCTCAGGGCGGTCATTGCGAGCCTGGAAGAGGGGGATTTTATGGTGTCTCTGGACATAACGAATGCTTACCTGCATGTCCCCATTTATCCACCTCATCAGGAGTACCTCAGATTTGTGGTACAGGACTGTCATTACCAATTCCAGACGTTGCCGTTTGGTCTGTCCACGGCACCGAGAATATTTACCAAGGTAATGGCAGAAATGATGGTGCTTCTGCGAAAGCAAGGAGTTACAATTATCCCATACTTGGACGATCTCCTCATAAAGGCGAGGTCCAGAGAGCAGTTGCTGATCAGTGTAGCACACTCTCGGGAGGTGTTATAACAGCACGGCTGGATTCTGAATATTCCAAAGTCGCAGCTGATTCCTACGACGAGACTGCCCTTCCTGGGCATGATTCTGGACACAGACCAGAAGAAGGTGTTTCTCCCGGAGGAGAAGGCCCAGGAGCTCGTGACTCTGGTCAGAGACCTCTTAAAACCAAAACAGGTGTCGGTGCATCAATGCACGCGAGTCCTGGGAAAGATGGTGGCGTCATACGAAGCCATTCCCTTCGGCAGGTTCCATGCGAGGACCTTTCAGTGGGACCTGTTTGACAAGTGGTCCGGATCGCATCTTCAGATGCATCGGCTGATCACCCTATCCCCCAGGGCCAGGGTGTCTCTTCTGTGGTGGCTGCAAAGTGCTCACCTTCTCGAGGGCCGCAGGTTCGGCATACAGGACTGGGTCCTGGTGACCACGGATGCAAGCCTCCGAGGGTGGGGGGCAGTCACTCAGGGAAGAAACTTCCAGGGGCTGTGGTCAAGTCATGAGACTTGTCTGCACATCAATATCCTGGAACTAAGGCCCATATACAACGCCCTGAGTCAAGCGGAGCCTCTGCTTCGCAACCAACCAGTGCTGATTCAGTCAGACAACATCACCGCAGTGGCTCATGTAAACCGCCAGGGCGGCACAAGAAGCAGGGTGGCGATGGCAGAAGCCACCAGAATTCTTCGCTGGGCGGAGAATCACGTGCAAGCACTGTCAGCAGTGTTCATTCCGGGAGTGGACAACTGGGAAGCAGACTTCCTCAGCAGGCATGACCTCCACCCGGGAGAGTGGGGACTTCATCAAGAAGTCTTCACACAGATTACAAATCGATGGGAACTGCCACAGGTGGACATGATGGCATCCCGCCTCAACAAAAAGCTACAAAGGTATTGCGCCAGGTCAAGAGACCCTCAGGCGATAGCTGTGGACGCACTAGTGACACCGTGGGTGTTCCAGTCGGTTTATGTGTTTCCTCCTCTTCCTCTCATACCCAAGGGGCTGAGAATCGTAAGAAAAAGAGGAGTGAGAACAATACTCATTGTTTCGGATTGGCCAAGAAGGACTTGGTATCCGGAACTGCAAGAAATGCTCACAGAGGACCCATGGCCTCTGCCTCTCAGACAGGATCTGTTGCAACAGTAGCCCTGTCTGTTCCAAGACTTACCGCGGCTGCGTTTGACGGCATGGCGGTTGAACGCCGGATCCTAGCGGAGAAAGGCATTCCGGATGAAGTTATTCCTACGCTGATAAAGGCTAGGAAGGACGTGACAGCAAAACATTATCGCCGTACAGTATATGGAGAAAATATGTTGCTTGGTGTGAGGCCAGGAAGGCCCCTACAGAGGAATTCCAGCTAGGCCGTTTCCTTCACTTCCTGCATTCGGGAGTGACTATGGGCTTAAAATTAGGGTCCATAGAGGTCCAGATTTCGGCCCTATCCATTTTCTTTCAAAAGGAACTGGCTTCTCTTCCTGAGGTTCAGACATTTGTAAAGGGAGTTCTGCATATTCAACCCCCTTTTGTGCCACCAGTGGCACCTTGGGATCTTAATGTGGTGTTGAGTTTCCTGAAATCTCACTGGTTTGAGCCACTTAAGACCGTGGAGTTAAAATATCTTACGTGAAAAGTGTTCATGCTATTGGCCTTAGCTTCGGCTAGGCGTGTGTCAGAGTTGGCGGCTTTGTCATGTAAAAGCCCCTATCTGGTTTTCCATATGAACAGGGCAGAATTACGGACTCGTCCGCAATTTCTGCCGAAGGTGGTGTCATATTTTCATTTGA
The DNA here is from genome assembly GCF_028390025.1 of Pseudophryne corroboree. Taxonomy (NCBI): domain Eukaryota; kingdom Metazoa; phylum Chordata; class Amphibia; order Anura; family Myobatrachidae; genus Pseudophryne; species Pseudophryne corroboree. The sequence continues at coordinate 1,129,127,155 of NC_086444.1, read as the reverse complement.
ACCAACCTATTGTGGTGCCTGCGGCTACTCGTGACTTGGAGGATTCCAAGTTACTAGATGTAGTCAGGGCTTTGAAGATTTATGTAGTCAGAACGGCTGGAGTCAGGAAAACTGACTCGCTGTTTATCCTGTATGCATCCGAACAGCTACTTGGTCGGGTTCAAACATGTTTGCAAAATTCTACAAGTTTGATACCCTGGCTGAGGAGGACCTTGTGTTTGCTCATTCGGTGCTGCAGAGTCATCCGCACTCTCCTGCCCGTTTGGGAGCTTTGGTATAATCCCCATGGTCCTTACGGAGTCCCCAGCATCCACTAGGACGTTAGAGAAAATAAGATTTTACTCACCGGTAAATCTATTTCTCGTAGTCCGTAGTGGATGCTGGGCGCCCGTCCCTTGTGCGGACTTCTTCTGCAATACTTGTATATAGTTATTGCTTAAATAAGGGTTATTTTATGTTTGCATCAGGTTGTCTGATGCTCTGTTGTTGTTCATACTGTTAACTGGGTAAGTTATCACAAGTTATACGGTGTGATTGGTGTGGCTGGTATGAGTCTTACCCTGGATTCCAAAATCCTTTCCTTGTACTGTCAGCTCTTCCGGGCACAGTTTCCTTAACTGAGGTCTGGAGGAGGGACATAGAGGGAGGAGCCAGTGCACACCAGTAGTACTAATTCTTTCTTAGAGTGCCCTGTCTACTGCGGAGCCCGTCTATTCCCCATGGTCCTTACGGAGTCCCCAGCATCCACTACGGACTACGAGAAATAAATTTACCGGTGAGTAAAATCTTATTATTACCACATGTCACCATGAGCTGGAAAAACTTGGAAAATTTGGCCCTCCAGTACAGCCAACGTGCCCACTGTGTCCCCTCTTGCTCCTTGTGTCACCACCGGCCGCAAGCCCTCTGCCTACTGTGTCTTTTCAGCCTCCAACCTCACTGTCGGCCCCCTCCAATATACCTGCTTAGATTAGAATGGATTCCTCTGCTCCTCTTCCAGGTCCTGCAAATCGCAGGCAGCCGGGCACACATAAACATGGCGCTGACATGCGGTATGTGGTTGAGCTTGGTGGAGTCTGAACACTAGAGCCATCCGGACATGCACATCAGCTTCCCCTGTGGACGTTTTCCCATCTCCTCATGGAATAGCTGCTGCACATGTGTAGAATGAATGCTGCCAGAACGGAGCTGAGCACCGTTTACAGCAGCCAGTGACGGGCCGCATTCAACTGTTTTGACAATAGTAACCCGCAGGCAGCACAAGTGTGAGTGAGGGGCAGCATGTGGCCCGTGGGCTGCAAGTTTGTCATGCCTGGTTTAGAGAGATGTTAGGCCAGGAATTTAGTTTGGAACCTGTATTTTGGCAGTGTAAGATCACTGGCCCTGTGTCTTTTATAAAAAGTAACTTCTGAAACATTTAAGTAGTGCAACTGTAATTCACTGGAGATGAAGGACCACCCCCACCATTGCTGAATGGTTCACCAGACTTGAGTTCTATAGGACCATGAACAATCTTACGATGTTCGGATGGAGCTAATACATTTACAGAGATTAGCACAATTTGGAGCCCATGGCTTTTGTTTAAAGATTCTCCCTCCTACCTCTGTAATGTTAAGGGCGGCTGTTAATTCACTTGGTAGTTTTATTACTTTTTCAAACTCCTTCTTGGGTGGTTCCCCCTCTCCCCTCCTTTCCCTCTGTTTCTTTTTTTCTGCTCTGTCCCCATTATTTCTGCATTTTTTTTCTTTGCTATGATTATTATTAATTGCCTTTTAGAGAGTGGTTGCTATGGTGTGATTGCTCTCCTCATTGTGGTCAATCTGTTATTTTATACTCTACTGATATTGATAGTACCTTGTTTACGGATATTGATAGTACCTGTTTAAATAGTACATTGTTTAATGAGGGGTTTTTGCACCCTATGTCAATGATTTGGTGATCTCTATAAAAAACCTTTGTTGCAAAAATAAAATTCTGTGTCCTGCAATTCATCACAATGTCCAATGGAGGGTGCTGTGGTACTATACAATGCCATTTGTGTGAATACTGGCATTTGCCTTTCCAGCAGTATATTTAGTGTATTACTGTAATATGAGACGATGTATGATCTCTCCCTGTTTCAATCACAGCTATAAAATCTCACGCATAACTCAGACATTATTATGCCACTTTTATGGATAAAATAATGTGCACCTAAACTTGTGGCCCATATGATACAACTACAGGTTGAGTATCCCATATCCAAATATTCCGAAATACGGACTTTTTTGAGTGAGACTGAGATAGTGAAACCTTTGTTTTTTGATGGCTGAATGTACACAAACTTTGTTTAATACACATAGTTATTAAACATATTGTATTAAATGGCCTTCAGGTAATGTGTATAAGGTGTATATGAAACATAAATGAATTGTGTGTATGTACACAAACTTTGTTTAATGCAAAAAGTTATGAAAAATATTGACTAAAATCCCCTTCAGGCTGTGTGTATAAGGTGTATTTGAAGCATAAATGCATTCTGTGCTTAGACTTAGATCCCATCACCATGATAACTCACTATTATGGTATGCAATTATTCCAAAATACGGAAAAATCCCATATCCAAAATACTTCTGGTCCCTAGCATTTTGGATATGGGATACTCAACCTGTATTAACTAAACTGAGAATTATGGGAGAAATCCATGGGGGGTAGTATTGCTGAAAGTAGATCAATTGATCTCTGCACAGTGCCATAAATGCAGGTGTCCTCATACAACTATCCTTTACTCCGGCAGGGTCCACAGGTTATCCACAAGGTAACAATGGGATATGATGAAGCGACAGCGGATTTGCACCAATCGGTCAAAGCTTTTCTGGCCTCCCAGCATGCAACGGGCCCATCCATATATCGCCTCCTTGCTCAGGCAAATCAGTTTTTTGTTTGGTGCAGCAGGAGCCGGACCATGGTCAGAGGGCTGCTGGTTTAGCAGCCTTAAGCTTTCTTAGTTTATTTTTATAGTCTTACTATTTTTTTTCTTGAGTGATCTTTCTTTTTTTTGTATATTCTGTTTTTATTCAGAAAAATATAAAGGTTACATCACACCCAGGTACGAAAGCAGCTATGAGTAAGGATAAGGATAAATACATTTCCGCCTATAGTAGCAGAGTGTTGGGTTGCCTCTGACCCTGGGGGTCTGTAAAAGTGAAGGCAATAATACATCATCCTATAGCTTCAATACAGTATCCACTTGCTTTCTGACTACACAATAATACAATCATGGTGTCTGGGTGAGTTTAGTAGGATAATTATAGAGTGAATGAGGGATAAGTAGGGAAAAGGAGGGGGGAAAGATAGAGGGTGACCAGTCTTGGGGGACCTGCAAGCTAAGAAATGGGTGTGGTGCCGCCATTGTGATCGATCGGTGCGAAGCTAGGTCACTTGTTTGCATAGATGTAATCCTTGTAGTCTTTGGTGGTGGTGTATTCTACCCATGGTAGCCACGTAGCCATAAACTCGGAAAGTTTGTCTCTAGAAACCAGGAGGATGTTCTCCATATTCATGTAGTAGTTGATTCTAGTGAACCATAGTTGTCTTGTGGGCGGGGTTGGGGACCTCCAGAGGGTGGGGATGATTGCCCGTGCTGCGTTGGATAAATGGCGGAGCAGTGATATTTTATGCTGGGCCAATGGGATAGGGGAGTGGGAAAGCAACCAGAAGGCCGGATCAGTAGGGACAGAGGCGTGGAGTATATCTTGAGAAATGGAAATGACCTCAGCCCAAAAAGGGCGAAGTAGTGGGCAACTCCACCAGATGTGCATTAGAGAGCCGGTGGCGCCAAGGCATCTCCAGCATCTGTCCGTCACTCCAGGATACATGAAGTGAAGGAGAGAGGGGTGTCTGTACCATCGCATTAGGAGTTTGTATTGGGTTTCCCTAACTTGTATGCACACTGAACTTTTGTGGGCTTTGAGGAATATCGTCTGCCATTCCCTATCCGACAATTGAATTCCCAGGTCCCTCTCCCAGGCCCTCTGGAAGGATGTAGGTGTTTGGACATCAGTGCTTTGAAGCAGTTTGTAGAGCGTAGAGACAGTGTGCTGGGGTGTACACCTGGAGACACACAGTCTCTCAAACTGCGTTAGTTCCCTTGAAGCCTGGAGATATCTATGCCTGGAATGCAAAAAGTGTCTAAGCTGCAAATATTTCCAGAAGTCACGTTGTGGGACGTCCCATTTTAGTCGCACCTCTGAAAACTGCTTAACTCCTGAGGAGATCGCCAGCTGACCCACCCTAAAGAGACCCGCTTGGGCCCAGTCACTAAAGTGGGAAGGTGTTAGGCCGGGCAGGAAGTCGGGGTTTGCTAGGAAAGAGGTCAGCGGGCCAAAAGCAGAAGAAAGGAACGGCCAATTGCGTGCTTTTTTCCAGAAAGAGAGGGTTGCGTTGATGGTCGGGTGGGTGGGAGGGGTCCGGGGCAAAGAGGGGAGCCAAGGGAAGATCTCTGGGAATTGCTGCATGTATAACCCCTCTAGAGCCACCCATTGTTTGGTATCTCGACTCCTCGTCCAGTCCAGAACCCTGTTAAGCAAAATTGCCCAGTAATAGCCTCTAATATCTGGTAATTGAAAACCGCCGCTTCGGGTGGGGCGGGTCATAGTGGATCTACTAATTCTGGGTCGTCTCCGAGACCATATAAATTGTTGTATTAAGAGTTGTATGGACTTAAACCAGGAGTCTGGGATCCGTATGGGGAGGGCTTGTAGTTTGTATAGCAGCTTAGGGAGAGTATTCATTTTTACAACGTTCACTCTCCCCAGCCATGAGAGTGGCTTATGATACCATCTGCTATAATCAGCTCTGAGTGTCCGGAGGAGGGGTACGAAATTCAAATTAAACAGACAGGTCAGGTCTCTCGGTAGCTGTACACCTAGATAGGATAGGTGGGAGGTGTTCCAGGTAAAGGGGTAGGATCGCTTAAGTTTAGTCACAGTGTCGGGGTGTGCGGAGATATTCAGGGCACAGGACTTGGATATGTTAATCTTGAAATTAGAGAGTTGCCCAAAATGGGTCAGTTCTTGCATGAAATGGGGAAGGGAAGTGGTCGGGTGTGTTAGTGTGGCCAATAGATCATCAGCAAACAGGGAGAGTTTGTGGTCTGTGTCTCCAACCGTCAGGCCTGTGATGTTATCATTGGCCCTAATCGCCCTTGCGAAGGCTTCAATGCAGAGGACAAAAAGTAAAGGGGATAGTGGGCATCCCTGTCGCGTCCCATTACGTATACAGAAGGGTTCGGATAAGGATCCGTTAATGCGGACCCGAGCCGTGGGTGATCTGTAAAGCCCCATAATCCTGCCAAGTGCGAGTGATCTTTCTAAACAGCGTCTTATACGTACCTTACAAAGAGTCGCTCCAACAACTCAGCCGGGTCGTGACCACGCTTACCCACGAGTACAGTGCTATTTCGGCGGGCATCTGTGTCGGATATACTAGCAGGTTCAGCAGACATTACCAGGCTGTGGCCGGAGCATGGGGAGAAGGTAAGGCATCTGTTCCGCTTAGTAGGGGAATACGGACACAGCTGCACTGTTTTGGGAGGAGACTACCAGACAGTCGCTAATGCGGCTGCCACCACGGGTGCACCAGCGCTAGGCCTTAGGGATCAGAGGCTCCAGGAATAGTATGAGGCCGCGATTCCTAGAGTTGAGCAGTGGGGAGTCAGATGCTCTCCTGGTCGCCCCTCCCCCCGGTTCATGACCAGTTTCCTCCAAGTCTCCCGCCAAGAACTGTTTACCGCTTCCGTCATCGAAAGATGAAAGCTCAATAAATTCTACTTTGGCATACGAAGACGAGAAGGAAGGTCTCAGCTCAGTGGATATAGCTGAGTTAATTAAAGCAATGAAAGCCATTCTATCCATAGAGGAGTCAGGAGAGCCTGTGTTAAAAACAAAGGCACATGTGTTTAAACGTCCCAAAACAGTTAAGACTGAGTTTCAGTATCAGATCAGCTGACGGATATTATGGAAGAGGCTTGGGCTACGCCCAATAAGAAGTTTAGGATTCCTAAGAAATGGAATTCCAATTACAGGTTGAAGTCTCCCTTATCCAAAATGCTTGGGACCAGAGGTATTTTGGATATCGGATTTTTCCGTATTTTGGAATAATTGCATACCACAATGAGATATCATGGTGATGGGACCTAAAGCTAAGCACAGGATGCATTTATGTTACATATACACCTTATACACACAGCCTGATGGTAATTTTAGCCAATATTTTTTATAACTTTGTGCATTAAACCAAGTGTGTGTACATTCACACAATTCATTTATGTTTCATATACACCTTATACACAAAGCCTGAAGGTAATTTAATACAATATTTTTAGTAACTTTGTGTATTAAACAAAGTTTGTGTACATTGAGCCATCAAAAAACAAAGGTTTCACTATCTCACTCTCACTCATAAAAGTCCGTATTTCGGAATATTCCGTATTTCGGAATATTTGGATATGGGATACTCAACCTGTATCCTCTTCCAGCTGGGGATTGTTTAAAAAGAAAGGTGGCTCCTAAAGTAGATACGCATGTAATTCGATTAGTGCGAAAATCTACATTACCTTTGCCTTCAACATCATTAAGTTATGTCACGGATAGGAGAGTGGATGGTTTTCTAAAAAACATTTTTTCCCTGTCTGGGGCAGTCATAAGACCAGTGATGGCTTCAGCTTGGATGGCAAAGGCAGTGGCCGTCTGGGCTGATGCATTGGAGGGGGGTTTTCAATAGCTTCTAGAGAGCAAAAATCCCATATAGCTCATATAAAACAGGCTGCAATGTTCTTGGAAGAAGCAGCATTGGATATGGGTACTATTGCCTCCAGGGCATCAGCTTCAACAATAGCTGCTCGCAGAGCAGTTTGGCTACATACGTGGAAAGCTGATTCAGAATCTAAGAACGTTTTGGAATCTTTGCCCTATTCTGGTGATATTCTTCTTGGTAAAGAATTTACAGATATTCTGGAGTCAGAAGCAGGCTCCAAGAATGTCAAGTTTCCTTCCACATACAATTTCAAACCTAAAGTTCCGGCTTTTTGGCCCTTTCGGTATCGAGGAAAAGCTAAAGGAAAAAGTGATTGCAAGCAGCCCCAATACAAGAAGGCTGGTAAGACTAAAAAGCATTGGGCTACCAGAGTACCGGTTGGGTAAACAGATAATGAAGTTTAGAAGCCAAATGGGTCATTTCGGCCCATTCTCAATCTCAAAGTACTGAACAAATACATTTGGGTACCTCGGTTTCACATGGAGACGTTACGTTCCATCATTTTGGCTATGGAGCCAGGGGATTATATGGTATCCCTGGATATACCAGATACATACCGACATATTCCTATAGTACTGTCCCATTAATGCTATCTCAGGGTCGCTATCCTCCAACAGCATTTTCAGTTCCAGGCCCTACCTTTTGGGTTAGCCACAGCTCCCAGAGTATTTACCAAGATTATGGTGGTAATGGCAGCTTAACTCCGCCAGCAGGGGATAAGAATATTTCCATACCTCGACGATTTCTTAATTCTGGCACGGACGTCTGGAATTGCTCTTATGTCATCTGCAACAGACAATAACCTGTCTGCAGAACCATGGTGGGCTCAAGATTTGGGCAAAATCGTCTCTGGTTCCTTCACAACGAATGACTCACTTGGGGGCTGTACTGGATTCAAGTCTTCAGAGAGTAATTTTACCTCTGAACAAGATATCCAAAGTTCAGTTAAGGATTCAGGACTTGTTACACAGTCAAAAGGTATCCATTCATGCAGCAATTCGTGTGATGGGTTTGATGGTGTCAACATTCGACATGGTGGAGTATACACAATTCCACTCGAGGCCTCTGCAGCGTCTTATTCTTGCCAAATGGAATGGGTTGCATCAGACGGTAAAAACAGACTATGGTTCTTACGATAGAAGTAAGAAGGTCATTAGTCTGGTGGCTACAGACATCCCATCTGGACATGGGGGAGACCCTTTTGGATATCAGATTGGGAAATTCTGACGACAGATGCCAGTCTCCAGGGCTGGGGATAAGTGTCAGGAAGGTTGTGTTTTCAGGGTGCAATGGACCAAGGAAGAAATTTGCCTGCCAATAAATATATTGGAACTTTGGGTCATATACATGGCACTGATTCAGGCAAAGGACATTCTTCAGGGAAAACCAGTCCAGATCTGCTCGGACAATGCGACGGCAGTAGTGTACCTTAACCATCAGGGAGGAACTCGCAGCCGAAAAGCGATGAAGGAGGTAAGTCACATACTAAAGTGGGCAGAACTTCATCATCCAGCCTTGTCTGCAGTGTTCGTTCCGGGAGTCCTAAACTGGGAAGCGGACTTCCTCAGTCGACACGCCATTCAGGAAAGCGAATGGGCTCTACACCCGGAGTTCTTCCAGACTCTAGTAGACAAGTGGGGGTTGCCAGAGAGAGATCTCATGGCATTCCGTCTGAAGTGCTCGCATACGGGTCAAGAACAAAGGATCCCAGAGCGATCTTTGTGGATGCCCTGTTGATGAGATGGGATTTTCATCTGGCTTATGTGTTTCCTCCAATCACCCTATTACCCAGGGTGGTGAGAAGCAAAGGAAAAGGTGCGGTGATACTAATAGCTCCGGCTTGGCCCAGAAGACATTGGTACACAGATCGGCAGAGGATGTCGATGGATGTTCCACTTCTGCTCCCTCAATGTCCAGATCTACTGATGCAGGGTCCTAGTTATCACAGACATCTGGATCGACTGTCTTTGACGGCGTGGCTCTTGAAACCTCTATCCTGAAGTCGAGGATTCTCACAACCGGTAATTGAAACTATGCTCAGAGCAAGGAAACCTTCCTCAGCTCGCATTTATCACCGAATATGGCAAACCTATATTCATTGGTGCATTGAATGGAAAATGGACCCTAAGTCTTTAAGAGTTTCCAGGGTCTTCGCATTCCTTCGGGCAGGAATGGATAAAGGTTTGAAGGTGGCTTCCTTGAGAGTGCAAGTGTCGGCATTGACTGTATGGTTCCAAAAGAAAATTGCCAATTTACAGGATGTGCGTACTTTTTTCCAGGGAATGCTGCGCATTCGACCTCCTTTTGTTCCTCTTACAGTGCCTTGGGACTAAGTCTAGTCCTGAAAGCCCTTCAAGTTGCACTGTTTGAACCACTTCATAAACTGGATCTTAAGTGGTTGACCGCTAAAGTTCTCTTTCTACTGGCTATGGCGTCAGCTAGAAGAGTATCCGATTTAGGGGCATTAACATGTCATTCCCCATTTCTGATTTTTTATCCAGATAAAGCAGTTCTCAGAATTAGATCGGGGTATCTTCTGAATGTGGTGTCTAAATTCCACCTTAAATGAAGAAATTGTAGTCCCAGCTTTCCAGGTACCGGGCCTTTCTGTGGGAGATGCATCGCTGGACGTTGTCCGTGCATTAAGGATCTACGTGGATCGTACCAGTGCCATCAGAAAGACAGGTTCTCTTGTCATTGTCTACGGATTTCACAAGAGAGGATGGCCTGCTGATAAGCAGACACTGGCAAGATGGCTTCGGATGACTATTTCAGATGCATAGTCTCAGGCTGATCTCCCTGTTCCGGCTAATATGTCTGCACACTCTACTCTTAAGTTAGGTCCATCATGGGCAGCACAACGTGGTGCTTCAGCAGAACAGATATGTAAGGCAGCCACATGGTCTTCCAATAACACATTCATTAGGCATTATGCCTTGGATACCTTTGTCTCTCATGACGCTGAATTCGGCAAAGGATTCTCCTGTCCAATCAGGAGCGTCCCCACCACTAAATTGATTTGGAAATCCAATTGTTATCCTGTGGATAACCTGTGGACCCTGCCGGAGAAATATACGTTATGGTAAGAACTTACCCTTGATAACGGTATTTCTCCTAAGTCCACAGGGATCCCACCCTGACGCACCTGATTTGATGATCCTTTTACTCACTAACGTCTTCCTTCTTGTACGGAACGGTGTGCATGTGTGTTCTTCTCGCCTGATTAGGGCTATCTATGATGCTCCTGCCTTGAACTTTGGAATACAACTGATTTGCCTGAGCAAGGAGGCGGGGATATATGGACGGGCCTGTTGCATGCTGGGAGGCCGGAAAAGCTTTGACCGTTTGGTTCAAATCCGCTTTCGCTTCATCATATCCCATTGTTATCCTGTGGACTTAGGAGAAATACCGTTATACGTTATGGTAAGAACTTACCATTGATATTTTGCGCCATATGGTGCAATTCCTGTGCGGAGTTACTTTTTCTTGAATTATGGGTTTCGTATAGACTTGGAAGCTGTTGCTTGCAGTGGCCTCATACAGGTGGTCTGCGCACTGGCCTTTGTGCACGACCTTACACATTGTGGCCGCATCCTTCAAGCCGCAGTGTGATTGACAGCCGGGGAGGAGTTATGGCATTGTGGGGAGGAGTTTCGGCGTTGTAGGTTTCTGGGTTAAACTTAGATCCTATGCCTCCCCAATCTATTTGCAGATGTATCGGGGAGCGGCCCCACACATGCTGGGCGACCTTGCCTTGTGCTGGGCGGCCCCCAGCATGTGCAGATATAAATGCAGATCTGGCTACTGATAGTGTATGAGCTTCCTTTAAATGGCAAATATATATTGATTCAAGCTTTTTCACATTTAACAAAGATATTTACTGTTAATCACAAAATGAGTTGATATGTCCTTAAGAAAAATGTGCAGAGCTGGTCAGAATATTGTATTTGCTGAATAATCTTGTTTTAAGGCATGACTTGTACAAGACAAATGCAACATTAAATGTATTGGAAATGTATCTAGGACGGACAAAGCAACACCAGATATATCCAAGGCTAATTGAGAAGAATAAAGAAAGAAATCTTTTGAGTTTATGTCCGAAAGACTGATAAACGAAACAATAACCATTTTCAAGGCTGTCCTAGTTGCCACTTCTAACATTGTATGACAATCGATGTATTTTCAAGACATACATGGTGTATTCTGATTGGCTAAATATATTGGCAAGCATAAACCCTTTGTGTTCAAGCTATAAATAATAAAGCCATGACGGCCCCCAAGCAGATCAACTATGAACTGCTTAGGTTACACAATGATCCGGTGTCACTTATTCATTCACTGATCTCCAACCGGTTGCTAAGGGAAACAGCATTCTGACTGATGACTGAAGAGAATTCATAATCAGACCTGAATAGGTTAACATACCCTATCATTTTGGGGGATCTCGTCCGGGATATTCCAGCATCTCCTCCACTGGCAATAAATCCTCTGATCTTTCAGGAACCGCTGATAACAAAAAAAACCGGTAAGTGAGATTTATTGTGTAAATTTCTACCTGCTCACTTGAACTCAGCGCTTCCTGTGTAAATCAAGGGGAAGTCCAGTCGAGAAGGTCAGAGAATATCTTAAAGAGCCCAGCGTCAGTCAGAAGAAATTTTTTTTAAGGTACCATACATGTATGTTATATTGTTGAAGTATGTTATATAGTTGAATTATGTTATATTGTTGAATTGTGGGTAAATAATTTCAGATAATTTGTCACAAGTGCACAGGGGGAATTAATCAAGTATGCAGAAAACTTTTAAATTGTACTGATGTGTGTTTGTTGAGAAAATAGAGCCGTTTTATAAAAGTGGCGCATGGCCAAGATATGTTCTAATGCTGATAACCAGTTTGAATTGATAAATAACCAAAGAGGTATATGCAAATCTTGTACCTGTGTTGTTGTGTTAAGAAAATACGAAGGGTCTGTAGCACCAAGATTGCTGGCAATTACAAGCACTGAAGTCTCATTTGGTTATGTGGAAAATGATGATGAATTTTATTGTACAAAAGGGTGTCATTTTAAAAAGAGAATTGTTGGAACATTACATTAAGAATGATTGATTTAACATCATAACCTATTGGCCTAGGAACCACATAATTCCAGGTCTAAGACCCATGTGCCGTGCAGTCTCAAACAGCTGCCGTGCACGCAGATAACAGATATAGGATTTACTGTCATCTTTGTTTTTGTATCCTTGCACTGTTATATGTACTCTGTCAATATGCTTTTGAAAAGGTGGGGGGGAGTCGGGTTGTCTGCTGAATAATGAAACTAGATTCTCCTACACACACTGATAGGTATTTCTCACATCCAAGCATTCCCGGTGTTAGCTGTTACTTTCTGAAGAGAAACAAGCATTAAACTACAACAGGGATACTGATACAAGCAGGAGTCCATATAGGCAGGGGGATAGACCCTTGGAGTAACTTAACAATAATATTAGGGACGCATCTCAGTGATCCAGAAGAAATAATCTATTATGCAGGTCTCACTTGGGGAGCAGTCTCCACCAACAACACTACAACCCCAGTCATTTGTCCACAGACGGATTGAAGAAGCTCTTTTAGAGATTCTTTAACAGGAGATTTTAATTCCCTCATAAGGAGTTATTAAAATACCACATCAGGATGGGTTCAAACCCGTGGATATTGTTAATAACAGGGAGGGTAATGAATCTCTGAAAGGAATTTCAAAGGAGCAGGCTTCCCGTCAGGGGGGGACACTTGACCTAGATAGAGATTCTTTAAAAGGAGATTTTAAGTCCCTCAAAAGGAGTTATTAAAATACCACATCAGGAGGGGTTCCGCGCACGTTCACCCAGGCATGGGAGCGCGGTCTGTAAAGATGTCAGGGCCCGACAAACCCGTGGATATTGTTAATAACAGGGAGGGTAATAAATTTCTGAAAGGAATCATAATAGTAGAGATCAAGCATCCATCTGGATCACTGAAGCACAAGAAAGAGAAAATAAAACAATAAGAAAAGCCAAAGAAAAGAATGCCATACCGAAGGTAACAGTTCACGTTGTCCAGGAACAAAGCAAGTGGAAAATCAGAAACCCAACGCAAGGGGCCACAGGAAGGAACTCAAAAGAAGGAACCAAGCAAGATGAAAGAAAGTGTTATTTCTGCAAGAAAAAAGGACATTTCAAGAAGAATTGCAGAAAATACAAGAAATGGTGTGAAAACCAGCAAGAAAAACCTAAAGCATAACTGAGACCTAGTCCAGCAACAGCACCTCCACACTATACCCCACCCCTATACCCAGACATGCATGCACACCAAGGTACCCCTAGTATGAACAGAATGCAATTACCTACAAGCTCACTAAAAGTGAAATTAAAAAGATACGAGCAAGGTTAAAAGAGTGACGAATAATCAGCCCTATCTTAGAAGGATCTGTGGTTGAAAATCCGAATGATTTACCTGAGCTATGTGTACAGAGTATGCCCCAGTGTCCTGATACTTCATCACAAGAAACCCCAACAAGGTTAAAGCAAAGAAATTTTCTACCTAATGCTTCCCTCATGTTGAAACGAGTGGTAGACACCTGCAATCAAGCTGAGTCCAGTAAACAATTGTCCACAATCAGGAACTATAGGCGAAAGGGTGCAAATCAGGTGAAGAGGAGAAGCAAGGGATCAAGACACAGCCTCTACAGCTTTTAATGCCCAGGTGCATAATGTACAGCATAAACTGACATATTTTCCAGAAAGATTGTGTCCGGTATGTCAGTTTTGCGTTCCAGAAGGATATGAACATTGCCCAAATTGTGGAAACTGGATTTCACACCATGAACCACCATGCCAAGATATCTATGCGACTAGAAATACTGAAAGACGGTCATCATTGCCTGTTTCTCTGTATCCAGCACAAGTACAGAAAATACGCAACCCAGATAATGCAGCCAGGACGAACGAACCATACATCGTACAGAGCCAACACCACAAACCATGGTATGGCAATGACCTCGCAAATATAGTTGCAGAGTCCCCAGATCCTAGATAAAACCCAATAGCAGTTTATGCCTATATGGAAAGAATTCAAACCATATGGACACCGGCATGGGTCGACTACCACCAGTTGTGTGAGGCTATACTAGGACCAGCAACTGCCCAAACAGTAAGCACCATGTTAAAAACAGATGCAGTAGATGATTGCCCAGCCATAACGGACGTTCCGACAGAGAAAAATAGAACAACGTTTGAAAGTGGAAAGATGTACATGACAAGACTTAAGAGATGGTGTCATGCACAGACACTCAGGGCACCAGCAGCCCCAGACTTGAAACAGGAAAAGACTGAGTCCATCAGAACTTACTATGATAAAGTCACTATACGACACACAAGATGATAGAATATGAAGGTGTGCAACTCCTGTGTCGACAACAGTGTACTCAGTCACCACTGGCAGTTCGATAAAAGTGACTTTACCCACAGGAGACCCAAGGGTTTCAAGAGCTGTTTTTATGCACAACCAGATTCCTCTACGTTTACTTACAGATCAAGCCATTGCAACGACTGGATTGGGAGATTAAGCCCTACCCTTGCAAGAAAGCAAAGATGTAACCTGAAATACAAGCTGCTATACAAGACCAACTCTCACAGGAAAAGTAAGACAAAGAGGAACAACAACTCCCAGCATAAACATCATTATGTTAAACACCAGCCTGGGTGGACTTGGACTAAGAAAATGACATGCCAGCAGCAGTGAGAAAGAATATGCAAGTTAAGAAGGACAAAGAAAGACATCTGACAAGTGGTCAGTACTACCTGGCAAGATTACAGAGATAATGCCATGATTTAAAGCAACAGAAGCTCCGGGGTTTAAAGCAAATAATAAGGAACAAGACAGAAAAAAGTTCCAGAAAACAAATGAATGATGCTTCTTCTGCCAATATGAAGTACAAGCTTCTTCAGGTACTCCCCAGTGAACAGAATGTCTCCAGAAGAAACAGCAGAAGGTATGATTACAGTCACCTTGCCCACTGGAGAAATACGTTTGTGCCTAATGAATACTGGAGCCAGCACACGCAGAAGACAGCAGAGGGAGATACCACAAGAACTGATGATATCAGAAATTCTTAAAGGGACAGGAGATGAGAGAAATGCAGTCACCAATACCAGCCCAATTCTTGACCTTGGAGTACATGTCCAGTGACTTTGCTGAAGCACAATGTACTAAAGCTTATCTAAGGAGAATACAGTACACACCAGCAGAAGTTTAACTTTCCAGCAACTTATCAAAGGAAAGAACAAAAAAAAAAAAAAAAAAAAGCCATTTAGAAGCAAGTTAAAACAGAAGTTCAGTATTGGCTCATTCCCGCAGTACCAGTTGTAGAAGAAAGGAAGCAATACTACTGGACCAGAATAGCCCTGTGGAGGGGCTATATCACCAAGTGATATATCCACAAAACACACAGCTAAATACAGGATGTGAATGAACTGCTGATTGCCACCACTACTAAAAGAAGCACCAAGAAGGGGCAGTGTCCTTAGTGAAGTTTCTGGAAGAATAAGACTGCAGAGCCTCAGAAGGAGAAATTGCAGCTAGTCAAGCAAGAGTTAATCTTCCTAGGACACTCAAGGTACCAGACATCTAACAAAAGTGAAAAGGAAAAGATTCAGACTGCAAGCTAAGATGCCAACTAGTGTCAAGCAAGTCAGATGATCATTCCTGGGCCTAGTAGGACACTACAGAACACGGATACCTCTAGCACCAGTCTACATGCAAGCATTGTATGACAACACTGAAAGGGAGGAGGGTCCGCATCCTACATACAGCAACAGATGAATTAAGCTATTGAACAGTTGGAAACAGCAGTTGCCTCATCTCAAGCCCTAGAACTACCTGACTATTAAAGAAGGAGGCCATACATAGAAGTCCTTATGCAAAATCATGGACTGAGGTGAAGACCAGTGGCCTACAACTTAAGCAAACTTGACAGCGGTAATCAAAGAGCACCTACCGGCATCAGAGCAGTGATAGCAGCAACAGCCCTAGAAGAGTATAAGAGCACAGACACAGTGATGAATCAGAAGTCCTAGAAGAGGACAAGAGCACAGGCATAGTGCTGAATCATGAACTTATCATCCAGGGTCCACATGCAGGTACAGAGAAGCTTCAACAAGCAAGAACCAAACACCTGTCAGTGGCAAGGCTGACCATGTATGAAGTAGCACTGCCAAAATGCGACAAGTAACCATCAGAAGATGTATTACCCTCAACGCATCAACCCTTTTCCAACATTAATCAATAAAGGTGTTGAATCTCAAGATTCAAAAGGAG